>NC_050094.1:10078534-10266034 GCF_009764565.3 Dermochelys coriacea
ACCACTTCCCTGGGATGAGTGAAATCTGTAGGAAGGATCTGCTGGCCAGGAACATGAGCAGGATGCTAAAGCTCTTTCCTAAAGAATTTAACTTCTTTCCCAGGACCTGGTCTCTTCCTGCTGAGTGAGTCTTCCTTACAATGTTTACTGACTGATTTTCCTCTTGTCTTGCTTCTCTTCATCATCATCATTTTTTCCTCTCATCCTTTATGTCAGCCTTCCTTACTTTGGGCCTGAGTCTCCTCTTACACCAGTGTAAATTGAGAGTATCTTCTTAGAGCTCCATGAAGATGCTCCAAAGTAAAACTTGAGTAAGTAAGAAGAGAATCAAACCCATTATCTTTCTGCTCTTTTCTTTACCCAGAGTAATGGAAAAAGATGAGGAACATTTTCATAGTAGAATGATGTTGCTTTGAGCTGAATGCAGCAGGAATGTATTCGCTGGTAATGCAAGCCCCTTGGCAGTGAATGGAATAAAATTCCTTTTATTTTTCTGGATGAAGTCCATTGCTGTGTTACTCAATGGGATGAAGTATCTTCCCTCGTTGGAAGAGGAGATGATTTCTATATCATATTAAAAATCTCTTTTCTCTAAAAGTCAAAAAAGAGATCATTCCCATAAGACTGTGTGATTCACTTCAAACTTGCTTCTACTGGAAATAAAGGTTTACTGAGAGCTAGAGAACAGGTTGTATTCCTGGCTCTGGAGGGACAGATTTTTTTTTCTTTGTGATCACTGGTTCTGTAGACATTTGCATTTGTCTGCCAAAACGTTTCTAGCATTGGTAGGCTGTGAGACATCAAACCTCAGAATCATGTAATTCTGATTGTCTTGCTTTTCTTTCTTTCTTTCCCGCCCGCATCATCTTTCCCTACAGCTATGGGGATTTGCAGACCTATAGCAGATCAAGGAAACATAAGACATACATCTGTAAGCCCGACTCTGGCTGTCAGGGGAGAGGCATCTTCATCACCAGATCTTTGAAAGACATAAAACCTGGAGAGGATATGATCTGCCAGCTCTACATCTCAAGGGTAATCTCCCTATGCCACGTCCCAAGATTACTTTTATGTCATTAAACCAGAGTTTAATTCAGCTCAGCCTTGCTTGCCTGTGATCATCCAATCATAAACAGCACTCATTGCCTTTGAATACATGACCATTGAAATAATCCCTCTATTGTGTGCCATTGGGTTCCTAAGTAATTTCTGAATAAACTTTTCATATAAGCTAATTCACCTTTGCTGGGTAAACCTAACCTGATGAGGGAAATCTCCTTCCTGCTGTAGAGTGAGTTAGCTTTCAAAGATACACAATATTTCCGTAGGCCCAGCTGGAGGAGAGAGTGAAGGGATTGTTTGTACCCAGTCCCACAAACCTGTTTATAACTATTTTACTCAAGAATCTTTTGGCTGACATCTTGGCATTACCCTCTCTTCCTAAGCAAACATCCACATTCAAGCCTCCGGGATCTCCTATGTCTTTGGGACACCTATAATGTAAATACCAGAACCTAAGTTTTTACTCTGATTTGTTCTTTCATTTTGAATATGTTTCATTATTATTATTTATTACTGATTTTTTTTAGAGAGATAAAGCATGGTCTGGGGAGCTGGGATTCAGAACTGCTAGAGTTTATATCTTCTCTTGCACTGACTCACTGTGTGGCTTTCAGCAAATAACTGTTCCATGTCTGTTTCCCCCCACTTTTAAAATGGGGGGGGGACACCTATCTACCTCATAGACCCTATGTGACGATTAATGAGTTTGTTCAATGCTCAGAACATGTAAAGAACTCAATGATGGATTAGTTTAATTACTATTATAGAGTTGCTGCTGTGCTCAAGTACGATAGAATACATTACTGTTCTTAAATTCCCCAATTTCCCAATATTTGAATAACTATAAGAAACATCATTTATAAGAGAAAAGTACTCTAGCAAGAATTGATTATATACAGGATACTAGGGTACATGTAAATTGTTGTTTGCATTATAGTAGAACTCAGGACCACAAACAGAATTAGGGCCCATTCTACTGGATGCTGTATAACCATATTAAGAACACCTAGATCTATTAAGTGTCCATGACTAGTTCTGATCATGTGATCTTATTAAAATGATCATGCTCTGCATAAAGTTTGCAATTACCCTTATTTGGATGGAATGTCTTAACCCAGACAGTTTCCCAATTTCTAAAATGGCGATAGATAAGGAAGTGTTGTTATCGCCCAAAGAATGTTGTAAGGCTTAATTACTGAATATCTGTCTAGCACTTTGAAAAAGGAAGGTGATGTATATGTGCTAAGTATTGTTATAAGGTTTGCATGTCTTGGTTTTGTTTTTTCAGCTTGTAGGTGGGACTGTACAGCTATTTTCATCACCTCAGTCTTGAGTTAATGAGTTACTGATGTTTCTCTTGTACTTCAAACAAACTATAAGCAACTCAGTTTCATCTTCTCTTTCCCAGCCTTTTATTATTGATCGTTTTAAGTTTGATCTGAGGATTTATGTGCTGGTGACATCATGTGACCCTCTGAGGATATTTGTCTATAATGAGGGCCTTGCACGCTTTGCTACATCAGCCTACTCTGACCCCTCACACAGCAATTTGGTGAGTAAAGAACCCTGTTAACATAAATTAACACCATTCAAATTCATAACAGGAACTATCTGTTGAAATGTAGTGGCACAGGGAAACAATAATGCTTTGGACCACTACAATACCTCTAATCTGAGGATCTGCATGCCCTTCACAAACAATAATAATTAAGCCTCACTTCATCAAAGTGACATGGGTAAGGTTATAGATGAATCATCTCACCCACCACTGAAATGCAGCCACCTCTGTGGTAGAACATAGCTAGAGTTTAACAGCACACAATAACACTACATAATAGTTTCTGGGCAGTTAGGGGCTGATCCTGCAAACACTTACATACCACAATGACTACTCATGCAGTGGTCCCATTTAAATGATCTTAAGTCTGTGTTGGGTTCATGAGAGTGATGAGATAAGTATTGCTATTAAATGTCTTGTACTTAGATTTTTTTTCTGCGTTAATAGTGTGACCAGGTATCTTCATGTACAGGGAGAGTGAAGAAGGCAGATGTCTCTCTCACCGTATAACCCATTTGTTTATTTGTAGGATGATGTCTGCATGCACCTGACTAATTATTCCATTAACAAGCACAGTTCTAATTTTGTCCGAGATGAAGATTCTGGAAGTAAGAGGTAAGAGGGAGAGAACATTAATCACAGCCAGGGGATGTTAGTCTGTTCTCATGAATCTTCATATGCATTTTCACACTTTTTTCATATATGTTTAGGAAATATTTCTTTTCATGCAGCCAGTGAAGAGTGTATTTTGTGTCATTAGTTTTATATAAATAATTTAAAGAAGCTCAGATGAATATTAATGAGAGGCCAGAAGCAGGAGAGAAAAAAGTGAACTGTCCTTCAAATTGGAAATACCAATGCATTTGTTGCAACTGGTGCTTCTGGATTACATCACTCTGTTTATTGTCCTTGGTGGTTATGTTTGGCTGTCTAATGTAGATAAATCTATATATAATGATCAGTCAGGTTTTTCCTTTTGCCCACATTCTTCTCCCAGTCCTTTTCTTTTCTTTTCTTTTCTTTTCTTTTCTTTTCTTTTCTTTTCTTTTCACCATATTTCTAGCTGTTTCTACATAGTACCCTGTCCATTGCCACTAGGACTTCAGTGGTATCCATTTCTTCTTAGCAGTATTGCTCTTAGCTAATAGCAGCAGGAACTCCAGCGGTGGCCAATGTTTCTTTTGTAGTGCTCTGTTGGTGCCAGAAAGGCTCCACTAGTATGAATTGTCTTGGAGCAATGCCTTGGGCCTGGTCTACGCTATGGGGTTAGGTTAAATTTAGTCGCATTAGGTCAATTTAAAAGTGACTGCGTCCACACAACGAACCCTGTTCCATCGACCTAAAGGGCTCTTAAAATCGACTTCTGTACTCCTCCCCAACTAGGGGAGTAGCGCTAAAATCGACCATGCTGGGTCGAATTTGGGGTAGTGCGGACGCAAATAAACGGTATTGGCCTCCAGGAGCTATCCCAGAGTGCTCCATTGTGACTGCTCTGGACAGCACTTTGAACTCTGATACACTAGCCAGGTACACAGGAAAAGCCCCGGGAAATTTTGAATTTCATTTCCTGTTTGGTCAGCTTGGCGAACTCAGCAGCACAGGTGACCATGCAGTCCCCCCAGAATCGTAGAGAGTAGAATGTTTCTACGCTCCCCCTATCATCTCCGTCTCTGAGGTTATCACAGATTAGAAAGTGAAAAAAAACGCACTTGCAATAACATGTTTCTGAGTTCATGCAGTCCTCCTGCACTGATAGGGCACAACTTAATGCATGGAGGCATTCAGTGGCAGAGGCCAGGAAAAAATTAAGTGAGCATGAAGAGCAGAGGTAGGACATGATGCTGAGGCTAATGGGGGAGCAAACAGACATGATGAAGCATCTGTTGGAGCTGCAGGAAAGTCAACAAGAGCACAGACCTCTGCTGTATAACCGCCTACCCTCCTCCTCATGTTCCATAGCCTCTTCACCCAGACACCCAAGAACATGGGGGTGGGAGGCTCCAGGCACCCAGCTACTCTACTCCAGAGGATGGTCAAAGCAACAGAAGACTGTCATTCAAACAGTTTGATTTTTAGTGTAGCTACAATAAGCAATGTGGCCTTGTCCTTCTCTCCTCCCCCACCCCACCCGGGCTACCTTGTCCATTATCTCATTTTTTTTAATTAATAAAGAAAGAATGCATGGTTTCAAAACAATAGTTACTTTATTTCAAAGGGGGGAGGGTGGTTGGCTTACAGAGAATTAAAATCAAGAAAGTGGGCGGGTTTGCATCAAGGAGAAACACACACAACTGTCACACTGAAGCCTAGCCAGTCATGAAACTGGTTTTCAAAGCCTCTCTGATGCATAGCGCGCCTTGCAGTGCTCTTCTAATCACCCTGGCTGCTCAAAATTGGATGCCAGGCAATTTGCCTCAACCTCCCACCCTGCCATAAATGTTTCCCCCTTACTCTCACAGATATTATGAAGCACACAGCAAGCAGCAATAAAAATGGGAATGTTGGTTGCGCTGAGGTCTGATCTAGTCAGCAAACAGTGCCAGCAAGCTTTTAAATGTCCAAAGGCACATTCTACCACCATTCTTCACTTGCTCAGCCTATAGTTGAACTACTCCTTACTACTGTCCAGGCTTCATGAGCTATGGGAGCAAGGGGTAGGCTGGGGTAGGTGTTACTGCGCAGTGCTGCTGGCTGGGAGAGCAGCCTGAGGCAGAAGCCTCCAGCTTGCATGATATTCCAGGCAAGACTGAATCTCCATGAGACGAAACTTAAAGGAGAGAATGACCTGGAGTCTCTGGCTCCCATTCAGTGCTCTAAGAGGAGGATAGCACATCTGTCCAGGCACCCCTGATCGACCTCCCCAAAGTCTGCCAGGAGCACCCAGGAGATGTACAATGGTTATCAGTCCTTCTGCACCATCTGCCACAAAGGCAAGGAGCTGCTGCTGTGTAGCAATGCAATACCACACTTGCCAGCAGCACCCAGGAGACGTACGGTGACAGTGAGCTGAGTGGGCTCCATGCTTGCCATGGTGTGGCATCTGCATGGGTAACCCAGGAAAAAAGGCGCAAAACGATTGTCTGCCGTTGCTTTCATGGAGGGAGGGGAGCCTGACGACATGTACCCAAAACCACCCGTGACGATGTTTTGCCCCATCAGGCATTGGGAGCTTAACCCAGAATTCCAATGGGCAGCTCTGTAAGTCGATGCTAACCGTGGTAGTGAGGACGCATTCTGCCGACTTAATGCGCTTAGTATGGACATACGCAATCGACTTTATAAAATCAGTTTCTAAAAATCGACTTCTATAAAATCGACCTAATTTCGTAGTGTAGACAAGGCCTAGGTCACTGTCCAATAATGTATGGGTTCTTTCCATTTCCTATCCTAAAGCCTGGTCTACACATGAAAATTGTACTGCTCTAAGTTAAAGCTGTACAGCCCCCTAGTGTGGAAGCAGTTATATTGGTATAAACGTGCTTTATGCTGGTATAGCCATTCCCATACAGGAACAGGAATAATTATACTAGTATAAGGCACCTTTATACCAGTATAACTGTGTCCATGCTAGGGCTTATACTAGTATAACTATATTATTAAAAATCACCTCGCCCCCAACTGATGTAGTTATACTAATACAATTTTCAAACATAGGACTGTCCTAAGAGCAAGAGGTTAATTAGAACAGTGGTTCTTCTTTTTCATACAGGGAATCCCTTCCCATATATCTGGGATCCTCTCCCTATTAGCAATATGGTAAAGGCAGGCAGGACACACTTCACTGACATTCATAGCATATTTGGTTGAGACCCTATGAATTAGTGTGTCTCCCATCCTCAATGTCTCAGAAGCTCTTACATTGATCTATGTAAGAGTTTGACTAACAATTTGTTCTGTTAATCCTTATTTTGTTTCTGTGGGTATGTGGATCTCCATGAGGCCCAAATTTCTATGCTTAACTTAAGCAGCATGGAAACATACAGAAAAATGCTTACTGTAAACTGATTTGCCATTAATATGGGCTACCAACTTCCTTTTTTTTCTTCACAGGAAGCTCTCCACCTTTAATAAGTACATGCAGAAGCATGGTTATGATACTGACCAGATGTGGTGGAATATAGAAGATGTTATTATTAAAACCCTGATATCAGCACATCCTATTATCAAACATAACTATCTCACTTGCTTCCCCAACCACACTGTGGGTAGCGCTTGCTTTGAAATATTAGGATTTGATATTCTGTTGGATCACAAACTCAAACCCTGGTTGCTTGAGGTAAGAACCACAGCAAAAGTCTCTTAGATCTCATAACATATCCATACCATGAACTGGTATCCTTTTTTCACCCTTCCCTGCCTGTGGGGCCAAATTCAGCCAAATGAGTTGCTATCGCCAACCTCTTCCTTAACACCGATTTTTGCCTTTTTTGTTTCTCTAGGTCTCCTAACAAAAGTCCATCCTGTAGCATTTCCTACATTATTCCATCAGCTTGGAAAGCTGATGGATGACCAGCAGAGGGGGTTAGACTGCAGATAAACTAATAATAGTCATTCCCACAGACAGTCACATTGATCTGTTTCAGAGTAGCAGCCGTGTTAGTCTGTATTCGCAAAAAGAAAAGGAGTACTTGTGGCACCTTAGAGACTAACAAATTTATTAGAGCATAAGCTTTCGTGAGCTACAGCTCACTTCATCGGATGCCGATCCGATGAAGTGAGCTGTAGCTCACGAAAGCTTATGCTCTAATAAATTTGTTAGTCTCTAAGGTGCCACAAGTACTCCTTTTCTTTTTACTGTAAGGAGAGTGATCACTTAAGATAAGCCATCACCAGCAGCAGGGGGGGGGGGGAAGGGAGGAAAACCTTTCATGGTGACAAGCAAGGTAGGCTATTTCCAGCAGTTAACAAGAATATCTGAGGAACAGTGGGGTGGGGGGGAGAAATAACTTGGGGAAATAGTTTTACTTTGTGTAATGACTCATCCATTCCCAGTCTCTATTCAAGCCTAAGTTAATTGTATCCAGTTTGCAAATTAATTCCAATTCAGCAGTCTCTCGTTGGAGTCTGTTTTTGAAGCTTTTTTGTTGAAGGATAGCCACTCTTAGGTCTGTAATCGAGTGACCAGAGAGATTGAAGTGTTCTCCAACTGGTTTTTGAATGTTATAATTCTTGACGTCTGATTTGTGTCCATTCATTCTTTTACGTAGAGACTGTCCAGTTTGACCAATGTACATGGCAGAGGGGCATTGCTGGCACATGATGGCATATATCACATTGGTAGATGCGCAGGTGAACGAGCCTCTGATAGTGTGGCTGATGTGATTAGGCCCTATGAAGGTGTCCTCTGAATAGATATGTGGACAGAGTTGGCAACGGGCTTTGTTGCAAGGATAGGTTCCTGGGTTAGTGGTTCTGTTGTGTGGTTGCTGGTGAGTATTTGCTTCAGATTGGGGGGCTGTCTGTAGGCAAGGACTGGCCTGTCTCCCAAGATCTGTGAGAGTGATGGGTCGTCCTTCAGGATAGGTTGTTGATCCTTGATGATGCGTTGGAGAGGTTTTAGTTGGGGGCTGAAGGTGATGGATGACCAGCAGAGGGGGTTAGACTGCAGATAAACTAATAATAGTCATTCCCACAGACAGTCACATTGATCTGTAGCCTTGAAATTTAAATCTGTTCCTGCATGTGGGAGTCTAGCTCATGGGGACAGCCTTACTCTCCAGTTCTTTGCACAAAGGAATCTTCCAGGGTTATCCATTAACCTCAATGGGAGCTGCACCTGCTAATACCAGAGCCTGAATTTGGTTCTCACAGCATATCAAATTAATATGTTATTGATCTGAGTACTAAATTGGTTCAAGCTACATCACTCTGCCACTTGCACCTGTTTTCTCCCAAATCTATCCCACCCATTATGTCACTTCTGAATTTGGCCCATGGAATCCTACTATACACCTGTATCATACATTGAAGTCTGGCAAGGATCCTTGCCATCTCTAGATTCTAACTGGAATCCCCAGGAATCTAGATTTCAAACTAATTTAATGTCCCGAGTTGTAATTTCCATTGCATCTCACCTGCAGCAAATAGATTACATTCTTGTTGTTGTTTCAGGTGAATCACTCTCCAAGCTTCACCACTGACTCCTGGTTAGACAAAGAAGTGAAGGACCAGCTACTATATGACACTTTGGTTCTGATAAATTTAGGGGCCTGTGACAAGAGAAAAATCCTAGAAGAAGAGAAACGGCGAGGAAAGGAGAGACTCCTGAAGCAATGTTGTTCTCGAGAGACCAGGTGTGTTCTCATATAGCTTCATCTAATTTCCTCAGATTATGTGAGCCATAATTTTAAAGTGACCTGCAAAGAATGTTTTTTAATTAGTTTGACTTTTTTTTTGCTTCTTTATGATGTAAACAGATGGCCTGCACAGATATTTTTAAAGGTTTTTTTCTTTCCTGTTTTTTTAATCTTCAAAATACCAGGAATGTAAAGTCTGGTCTTTCCTGGTTTGTTGGCACACCACTAGGATGTGTAAGGGCTGTTTACTATAAGCTCTTCACAACTGAATTGAAAAAGTGAGGGTGCTGAATGTTTAACAAAGTATTCCTTTATTCAAAATGTTAATTAACATTTCATTGAACAACTAGTTTAAAGTAACAAAAATAACCTGACAAAAAATTCCTTCCCGTCTTGATAGCTCATCTTTCACTTTGTTGGTTGTTGTGATGGCATCATTTCACTAGTTCTTTAGTCGTCATAGAGTCTTCCAGCTTAGACAGTTCCTGAATTTTTAATGTAAAAAACAAGCAAAAAATAAAATAAAATTTCAGGCCCTCGTTTACAACCATAGGGAAACCAGAAAGATGAGCTCATTTTTTTTTCCTTTGCAGATAATCTTTAAATTTATGTTATAGATTATGTAGGAAGATAAATGAGCACCATTCTACATTTCACCAAAACTAAGAAGACAGGATTAGGGATGCAATTACAGTGTGAAATGAAAATAACTCCTGCTCTGGAGATTTCTCCAAGGGTTTGGCTACACTTCAAATGCTGCAGCTGCGCCGCTATAGTGCTTCAGTGAAGATGCTACCTATACTGAAGGGAAGGCTTCTCTTGTTGGCGTAGGTACTCCACCTCCTGGAGAGGTGGTAGCTATGGGCTTGTCTACATTACCCGCTGGATCAAGGGACAGTGATTGATCCAGTGGGGGTCTGTCATAAATATAAAGGGAAGGGTAAACACCTTTAAATCCCTCCTGGCCAGAGGAAAAACCCTTTCACCTGTAAAGGGTTAAGAAGCTAGGATAACCTCGCTGGCATCTGACCAAAATGACTAATGAGGAGACAAGATACTTTCAAAGCTGGAGGGGGGGAGAAACAAAGGTTCTCTCCCCCTCCAGCTTTGAAAGTATATTGATCTCAAAATGATTTCAAGTTAATCCCACCACTCTGCCACCATGTCAATGTTCCTTCCCCACTCTGAACTCTAGGGTACAGATGTGGGGACCTGCATGAAAACCCCCCTAAGCTTATTTTTACCAGCTTAAGTTAAAACTTCCCCAAGGTACAAACTGTTTTTCCTTTTGCCCCTGGACTTTATTGCTGTCACCACCAAGCCTCTAACAAATATATAACAAGGTAAGGGCCTGCTTGGAAACGTCTTTCCCCCCCAAATCCTCCCAAACCCTACACCCCCTTTCCTGGGGAAGGCTTGATAAAAATCCTCACCAATAGCATAGGTGAACACAGACCCAAACCCTTGGATCTTAAGAACAATGAAAAAACAATCAGGTTCTTAAAAGAAGAATTTTAATAGAAGAAAAAGTAAAAGAATCACCTCTGTAAAATCAGGATGGTAAATACCTTACAGGGTAATCAGATTCAAAACATAAAGAATCCCTCTAGGCAAAACCTTAAGTTACAAAAAGACACAAAAACAGGAATATACATTCCATTCAGCACAGCTTATTTTGTCAGCCATTTAAACAAAACAGAATCTAATGCATATCTAACTAGATTGCTTATTAGCTCTTTACAGGAGTTCTGATCTGCATTCCTGCTCTGGTCTCAGCAAAAGCAACACACAGACCGAGAGAACCTTTGTTTCTTCCCCGCACCAGCTTTGAAAGTATCTTGTCTCCTCATTGGTCATTTTGGTCAGGTGCCAGTGAGGTTATCCTAGCTTCTTAACCCTTTACAGGTGAAAGGGTTTTTCCTCTGGCCAGGAGGGATTTAAAGGTGTTTACCCTTCCCTTTATATTTATGATAGGGTTGATTTATTGTGTCTAGTCTAGACAAGAAAAATTGACCACGGAGCACTCTCCCGTCGACTCCAGTACTCCACCTCCCGGAGAGGTAGTAGCTATGTCAATGACAGAAGCCCTCCCAATGACTGGGAGTCAGGTCGGTATAACTGCTTTGCTCAGGGATGTGAGCAATGTAGTTATAGCAACATAAGTTCCTAATACCAAGCCTGTATCCCACATGATTTGTTAATGGTTATACCTGAATTTTTTTTTTCAGGGCTGAGGAGTATAGGAACTGCCAAGCCACTTGGTTGAAACAAGCTGAGAAATATGAGGAGAAAAACCTAGGTGGTTTTCGCAGAATTTACGCCAAATCTGATTTGGACAAATATGATAAGTTTTTCCAGCACAACAATTCACTCTTTCAGGAGACTGCAGCTTCCAGGGCACGAGAAGAACATGCTAGGTAAGGAGCATTTCCAGCTCGGTTTTCATTAGGTAGGGTGGAGGATGCATTCTGAATTCATGTTAAATAATAGTAGCCATCACTTACATGGCACTTTACATTAACTGATGGTTCTTTGAGATGGCCCTGTCAGATAGGTAAATGAGTATTATCAATCCTAATCTGACAGGTGGTGAAATGGACACACAAAGGTTAAGTGACTTGCTCACAAATCCATGTCAAAGCCAGGATTAGAATTCCAGAGTTCCTGAGTTCAGCGCAGAGCTCAGTACTCTGAATCATGTTGCTTCTAGATCTGGCCAAACTTGTTCCATATAAAGCAGAATTTGTAGACAAGATCCAGTCCGTGGGACTTGTATCATCAGAACTATTTTAGACCTGTTAGGACCCATTTGTATCTCTATCTACAGGCTGCAGCTACAGGAGCTGCGAATGAAGCATGAGCAGAAAACAGCCCATTTGCGAGAGAAGAAGATAGAACTGCTGGGGGAGTCTGGATCTGAGAAGATAAAGACTTTCAAACAGAAGTTAGTGAGCAGGGCAGCTACCGCACAAGGATTAAGACAGGTATAATGTAGGGAGAAGATTCAGTTGATTTTTCACTAATTCTCCTACTTCTTGGGGCATGGGAAATAGAAGCTCGAAGATCAGAAATAGAACATCCACAAGAAAACTAATGAGATGGGATAATAATGGTGATGGGCCTATTATATATAAAAAGACTCCACTGGTGTTCACAAACTTTCAATTTTCTCCACTCATGCAGGTGAGGGACCCCAGGCTAATCATCTACAGACTTTTCATGTAGGCAAATATGTGCATCCTATAAGCAAATATAGTCACCTAGATCTGGTTGTCACCTTTTGTCAGACATCAGAAGTGTTTTCTAAAAACACTGCTGAAGACAAGATAACTGGTGCTCATTTCTCCCCTGTCTGAGGTCAGCCCGACACTGAGGTGGTCCACCAGGGATCCGGTTACAGCATCAATTAGTGCAGCCTGTGTGTTTCTCTAACTTTATTTCTGGCATAAAATCTCTACGGGGCATTATGCCAGTAGAGGATTGGTGCAGTGGAGCTCTCCTGTGCCACACCACCAAAATGTTTCCTCCTTCCCTCAGCAGTCCCCCTATACCAGGTTGGTGAGGGGTCATCTGGCACTGGACATACCTCCCCTAGATTTATACAAATGGAGAGTTCCCCTCCACAAGGGAAATTCTCCACTAGCCATTTACAACCAGAATATGGCCTTTTTGTGCCATTTACATCAGAGAAACTGGCCCCAGCTCTTCTTCTGGCAACAGTGTTGCTCTTTATTCATATGATATTTAATTTATTTTTTTCCATTCTCAGCATTATCTTTGTTCAGAGTCAGGACCTGGCACTCCTCTCCTGCTTCAGAGTTTCTCAGGTGAAAAAGAAACAAAGAAAGACATAGTTAATGGGGAATCAAGCATCCCACAAAAAGAGCACCCCAACACTCACAAGTATTCAAATGCACCTGAAAAACAAGCAGTACGGCATTACAGCTCCATGCCAAACTTGATAGTGCAGAACTCAACAAGTGCCCCGGACCAGTACAACTCCAACCCTGACCTGAGGGACCACACAGTACATGGTCATCACTCTGCAGCAGATATGAACATCAGATTAATAGTAAGTAGCAGAACACTAGTAAGTACATATTTGTAGTAGTTTGCCTATATTTCTATCTCCAGTCCATTCAAACATCCATCTCAGACTGGAAATGACACTTAATGTAGGCCCCAGAACCAGCCTACAAACTGTCTATTGCCTACTTTGCTCGCATTAAACTCTTCAGTGAGCCTGAAGCAAAGTAGGCAATAGACAGTTTGTAGGCTCAACACAATTAATATTAATAGGGGAGAAGGACTGCCAAAACAGGGAAAGAACAGATTAAAGAATATTTAGGTAAGTTAGCTATATTCAAGTCAGCAGATCCTGGTGAAAGTTATCATATGGTACTTAAGGAACAAGTTTAAGCAATATCAGAATCGTTAGCAATTATCTTTGAGAAATCACGGAGGATGGATGAGATCCCAGAGGACTGGAGCAGGGCAAACATAGTACCTACCTTTAAAAAGGGGAACAAAGAGGACCCAGGGAATTATAGACTAGTCAGCCTAACTTCGATACCCGAATGATACTGGAACAAATTATTAAACATTCAATTTGCAAGCACCTAGAGGATAATAGTGGTATAAGGAATAGCGTCAACATGAATTTGTCAAGAACAAATCATGCCAAACCAACCTAATTTGCTTTGACAGAGTTACTGGCATAGTGGATAAGGGAGAAGCAATAGACATGATATATCTTCATTTTAGTAAGGCTTTTGACATGATCACATCCAACATTCTCATAAGCAAACTAGGGAAATATGGTCCAGATTAAATTACTAAACAGTGGGTGCACAACTGGTTGAAAGACTGTACTCCAAGAGAAGATATCAATGTTTGCTGTCAAACTGGGAGGTCGTTATCTAGTGGGGCCCTGCAGGAGTCCGTCCTGGGTCCAGTACTGTTCAGTATTTTCATTAATGGCTTGGATAATGGAGTAAAGAGTATGCGGATGATAACAAGATGAGAGGGGTTGCCAGCACTTTAGAGGACAGGATTAGAATTTAAAATGACCTTGATAAATTGGAGAAGTGTCTGAAATCAACAAGATGAAATTCAATAAAGTGCAAAGTACTATACTTAGAAATGAAAAATCAAATGCACAACTACAAAATGGGGAATAACTGGGTAGGTGGTGGTATTGCAGAAAAGGATGTAGGGGTTATAGTGGAACACAAATTGAATACGAACCAACAATATGATGCAGCTGAGAAAGGCTGATACCACTATGGGGTGTATTAACTGGAGTGTGGTATGTAAGACATGAGAGGTAATTGTTCCACTCTAGTTGGCATTGATGAGCCTTCAACTGAAGTACTATGTCCAATTCTGGGCACCATACTTTGAGAAAGATGTGAACAAATTGGAGAGAGTCCTGAGGAGAGCAACAAAAATTATAAAGGTTTAGAAAGCCTGACCTATGAGGAAAAGTTAAAAAACCTGGGCTTGTTTAGCCTTGAGAAAAGAAGACTGAAGAGGGATCTGATAACAGTCTTCAAATATGTTGAGGCTGTTATAAAGAGGATGGTGATCAACTATTTTCCAAGTCTACTGACGCTAGGACAAGTAGTAATGGGCTTAATCTGCAGCAAGGTGGATTTAAATTAGATATTAGGAAAAACTTTCTAACTATAAAGAGAGTTAAATTATTTAATAGGCTTCCAAGGGAGGTTATAGAATGCCCATCAATGGAGGTTTTAAAGAACTGGTTGGGCAAACGTCTGTTTGAGGAGGTTTAGATTTACTTGGTCTTGCCTCAGTGCAAGGGGCTGAACTTGATGACCTCTTGAGGTCCCTTCGAGCCCTACATTTCTATAATTCTGTTATTCTACATAGGGTATAATTCTAATGGAAACTACTTTATTATGTTAAACAACAGGATCAATATACTGCCCATTCTGATTACACAGTAGCTACAAAATCAGTCCTTGTCAGCAAAGATCAGATAAATCAGATGTCAGAGCAGGACAAAAAATGTGGTGGTAGTGTCCAAGCCAGATCCTCCCACAATCTCAGAATAGCTACGTGTTGCTCCTAGAATCAGCAGCAGTGAAATGATTAATGTTGACATTTAAATTATCATCCTTAGAGTGCAAAGTCAGCACCCCATTGAGGTTAATGGGATAGTTTTTACAGTTTACTAATTTTTCTTCCAAAAGTATATTCAACTGTCATTCTGTACCGGCTGATGTGGTAGTTGAATCATTTTTGGTGCTATCAAGGTGTCCGGCATATAGCTTCATGAGCAAGGGAGCACCACTGAGGTTAATGGGATAGTTTACAATTTACTCATTTTTCTTCTGTTTTTCTGAAGACTCATTCAGACAATGCTACATTATATAAGCTGGAAGTTATCTCCTCAGTCATAAGGGCTAAAAATGTAGACCTTGAATCTCTGTTTCTCCAAACCTATGCTTCACAAAGGAATGGAAGTGGGTGCAAACATGACTTTAAGGTAGTATACTCCCCAGTTAAATCTTGGAGCAGCTGTTGGCCTACCTAGCCTCCAGCATAAATATAGCAGCCTCAAGGATTTTCCAACCTATGCTCTGGCTGCAGCAGCCCCAAATGGGCCCTGTGACAGGTGATAATATCTGGAGAGCCATATGCTAAGACTGTCCCCTCCCTCCTCCAGTGTGCCCACTTCACTGCCTCTCTCCTATAGAGACAGCTCTGCACTGGCCTGGGAACCCCATAAACTGGGGTATTTCTCTGAGGTTGTTTCTGCCCCCTTTGTAGCTCCTAAACTCCACTACAGTAATGTAAAGGGGACATTAGCATAAAAGAGAATCAGGCCTTTAGTTTTTTAAATAATAACCAAATTTCAAATCCAGTAGAAACTGCTGGGGCCACTAAAAAAGTTTTGGTCGTAGGTACCATCGGGCTAAGTCTGACTCTTGTCCCTCACTAACTTGATCTTTCTGATTTTCCCCTCCAGCTCCAAACACCAGTGGATTGTTCCAGGGTATCTGATAATCCAATTCATTCTTCTTCAAAGCCTTTCCCAATATTGGCTCAGCCTCGGGCTGCAATCACAACAGCAACTGATGTGGTTTATTGTGAAAGCACAGTCACTCAGATTTTGGTGCCATGTGGATGCCAGAGAGAGCAACACCAGCCCCATGTCAGGGAGAACTTGGCCTCATACTCAAAAATCCATAGATCACACAAAAACTTGTTAGAGCCTGAAATAGACAAGAAACCTATCTTGTCAGAATTCTTCAGCAAACTCAGTTTCACACCGGGAGAGAAGGCCATAATATTCCCTTTTCGCCACCACCCTCATCTCATCAATAGAACACGTGAGTGTCATCTTCATGGAGCACATTTGTATTGTATCATCGAAGTGCCTAGTGGATCTCTGGGGAAACACAGGGTGATAGTCCCAGTGTGCCTCAAACGTACATGGTTATTATAACACAAGAGGAAATCTTAGCATACCCACAAGTCGAAGTGTAAGAATACAGTAGATCTGCCCCTACAGTATTCTTACGCTCTATCCCTCTATCTCTTCTCCCTTTGTATCTCAGATTCAGATACATAGACGTGGACTTTAGGAAAAGAGGTCTGGGGTGCAAATTGATTGCAGAATATAAATCTGACTTTTGTTTACACAGAAAGTGCTTTCCACTCCAGGAGAATCCATCTGAGTAGCAGAAACTCCACAGACAAGAGACAAACGAAACTTCAGAGTGCCCAAACAGTATTCCAAAAAACAAATTGTCCCCAGTTCAGCCTTCAGGACCTTTTGGTGATCTCCACCCCACGTCGAGTGGACCCGCGACCTAGGAAAAGCAATACCCTAACTTCAGGGGATATTCCGACGGGCAGGTAATGGGTAGAATCACTCTGCTATAATATTGTAGAAGCCAGTAGCATTCTGCCCTGCTTCAGGGAATACTTTGCAGTTAATGGACATTGATAGGTGAGGGGTAAATTGCAGTGTGAAATTATGCTGTTTAAGTGGACCTGGTCAGTTTTCAGATGTGAGATCAGGTTACTGCAGGAAATCGTGTTAGTCACATGACTCAGTCAGTGATATTCTTTCCTCTGAATAATCATTGTATCAGTCTCTCAGCTTGATGCTCAAGTGTTCTGTGGTTAATGGTATTGGATAAAATTTTCAAAAGTGCCTAAGTGCCATTTTCAAAGGTGACTTAAGTACTCGAGAGCTGAAATTTCATTGAAAGACTAAGGCCCAGGTCCTCAAAGGTATACAGGCACCTAACTCCCACTGAAATCAATCTAAAAATCAGTGGGAGCTAGGTGTTTAAAAAGTTGAGGATCTGAATTTTAAGTGCCAAAGTCACTTTTGAAAATAGGAATTAGTCTCCTAACTCACTTAGGGACAGATTTTTAAAGGAATTTAGATGCCTGACTATGCAGGTAGACCTACTAGGATTTTAAAAAACACCTAGGATCTTTAGGAAAATCCTGCTAGGCACCTATCTTTAAATGACTATATACCTCTAAAAATCTGGCTGTGAGGCACTCCTGAAAATTGTACCCAGCATCTTTTGATAATATGTAACACCAAAGCTGGAACACATGGGCTCAGTTAAAATCCCATGACACTTTTTGTAACACTAGGGGGTGCTAAATCCAGACTCCTTTCATGCTGGGTCATTACATTCTGCCTTTCTAGATTCCTGCTGAGTTTCAACTGGATAAATTCTTCTTCACTTCCCTACCTAAAGATTATTGGATAGTGTTGCTACTGTAGAAAGCTTGCTGTATTTCATTGGGTGACTAATGACTATATGTTTAGCACTTTGGGATCCTTCAGAATGAAATAGGTGTAATTTCCTAATATTGTCAGTTTCTGGCATAAATTTGCATATAGGAATAGCAATGAACTCGTGCAGTGATCTGGGACAGGGAGACACAACAGAGAAGGTGCATTCCAGGGAGAGAGAGAGGGCAGATTCGAGGTTGCTATCGCAGTGAGTACAGCCCACAGCATAATTTACAGTAACCTACCCAGGGCTGTCTATGGATTGCACAACAGAATCCTCTATATCACTGAGGGCTATGAGAGGGGTATATAGGGCCTCAGATATTAGCCTGATATAGCTCCTGTACCCAAGCAATTCTCCCAACACTTGTGGCTTCTTTCTGGCCCCTATGCACTGCTGGAGAAGTGTATAGTGGTGGGGGGGGGAGGGGTGCAAAATCGATCCCTAACTGGCATTATGCAGTGTGATATCTGATTCGAAGCTGATCTGTTTTCTTGGTCTGAACTGTAGCTAGTCTGAAAGGAGAACGTTGTCAATGAGGCTGCTGCCTACTCACACTTCACCTATCATATGTAATTTTAGAACTTCTATGAAAAGTGCTAAGATGAATGTATCTTAGTCCACCTACTCAATGTGCGTGGTGTTGTATTTCCTTCCTTACAGGGCCTTAGCAGAATAACGACACTGTTTTGCCTCCTGAAGTCTGGGAGATGCTCACTCCTGTAGACAATTTGTTCATCAGGAACTGACAGAAACATTTTGTTGTTTCTTTTCAAATATACTCATTGGTGATTGCTTCCAGAGCATGAAATATCAATGTGTGACCGGTAACATTTCCCTTCAAAAAAACAAAAAAGTCAAGAGTTTATGGGTGTCTTGATGTGAAACTGTTGTACCGGAACTCTATGTATATCTACTCCCTTTGGCAGTGTCTGCTTACTGCCAACTCTTGTTTTGTTTAGTGAAAAATTCTTTTGTAAGAAGAATTCCTGTGTGATGTCTTCTCTATTCCATTGAACATCAGCCATTAAGGGGAAAATTCCCTGCATTGAATTTCAGCTGCACAACTCCAAATAATATCAGCTGGAACTGTACAGCTGAATCTCTGCAGCATAATTTGAAAATTTACCCTGAAATTTGTATGACAAATTCATTTTGGCTAATGTAGAGTGACGTTACAGTCCTGACTTTTAACAAGAGTTCAAAGGAAATAAAAATGGGCAGTGTAGTGTAGAAGGGGTTTTACTTTTCAGAGCCGCAGAAAGCTGAAACAAAAAGTCCAATGGGTACATGCTGTGGTAGAGTAGGATAGATGCCTTCTACATTGATGGAAGGAGTTTTTCCACCTCTCTGAGGGGTTGTAGCTAGGTCTACAGAAGTATTCTTCCATTGACCTAGCTGTGCCTACATTGGAGGTTTGGTTGACCTCACTACATCGCACAAGGCACAAAACTTTTCATAACCCTGAGCGACGTAGCTAGGTCAATCTAAATTTTTAAGTGTATATTTCCCCAAACATGATGCTGAAGGTATTTAGATTCTGCAGTGTTTGTAGTTTAGATTCTTCCATTCAGAGCCAGTATTTTTCACTTAACGCTCTCAGAGAGTACTCAACCCTCATAAAAATGCCCTTTGTTGGCCCAGTCTCCATCTGGGGAGAGGTTCTAAAATCACTGAGAGAAGTTAATTCATTGAACAGGCTGCTTCTTTTTCAAGTTATGTTTCTGAACATGCATGTTTGATTATAAAATTCATAATAACAATGGCTACTCAGATCATGCTGAAAGCCACAATACAGAGAGGGTGGATAGCTGATTGGACACAAGGATGGGCAATGTAAGTACTGCTAGTTATGAAATGCATTTGTCGAGATGCGGTAAGATCTATCACCTTGTCATAATGGAAAGTCTTTTAAATATTTGCAGTTGTGAATGAAGAAATCCCCTAGTTCATTATTAATCATCTTATGTAGTGCCAACAACACTCTGCAGATCTGCAAGAAGGCTCTCGTCCTTCCCAGTGGGCTTACAGTTCAAGCAGTGATTTCACTGGGAGTTTTACCCAAGTAAGGAATGCAGGTTTAGGCCCTAAACTCACAGGGCTAAATCCTCTGCTCTAAGCCACCTTAGAGCTTCCAGTGCTCTCCAGGGAGCCTGCAGTGACCTCCAGCACAAGTTAATAAAACCCAAGGGCTGCTCTAAATTGCACCTGCTTGTAATAGCCCCAAAGGGGCCTATACACCTGTAAGATTAATTGGAGCACAGGGCATTTAGGTCTTGCCCCGTACATGGGGAGGCATGCACGCCCTGGCATAGAAGCAGCTATTCTAGCTTTAGACCATCTGAGGATTGCTTCACACCAAGGGAATTCCCAGCCCCATCAACTTTATAGCAGCTGAGGATTCCCGCAGGCCAAGGGAATCCCTTAGCTGCATACTTAGTGCAGCTTTAAGATCTCTTTGCACCATGTTCCAGGATTGGTTCCATAGTAACCAGTTCCAAATTATTTCACACATTTTCCTCAATAGGAACAGAAGTATAGATAAAAGGAACAAGAGGATTTCTCCAGAATAGGCAGGAACCTAGCCTGAGCAAGTGAGATCTAGATGATAATTACTATTCATTATTTTACAGTGCCTAAAGATGTGGTAGATCCAAATACAAGTAGAAAGAGAGAGGTCCCTGCTCAAAGAATTTACAGTATCATATTAGACATGACAGAACAACTGGGTATATTTAATAGTATGGGAGGGTGGAGGTGAGGAAGATCAAGAGTTCCAGCAACAAGACTTAGTTTCTTGAATTAGGCTCATGTAATGGAATTTCTATTAACAGGAGGAAGAGGTTATTTTCTTTAGTAGTTAATATTATTAGAGATTATAGGCTCCTTTATAGTGAGGTATTATGGAAGGTTATTTTAAGCCTACATAGTCTCTTAATGATCTTTGATCTTTTACAGTATTAAAGGGAATGTTTCAAGGGAGAATATTTAACTATCTGAGAAAGTGTTTTTGTTCTTACAATTGGGAACGTTCAGAGGTGGTCCAAAGGGGGATCAATTTTTTAACTTCTAATTCCCACACTGCCACCCTTCCTTCCCACACATTCATGGTCTGATCCATATTGAGAGAGTTGTAGGAAAAGAGGCTACAAGGAAAGCAAGAAGGAACTCCTAGGCCATGATCTTTGCAACAAGCAGTGTCTTTGGAATTAGAAACCTGTTTTCTACATTAGGGTTCACTGGGCTGTTGCTCAGAAACAGCATCACTTCAAAGCAATCTCTTCCTCAAAGGCATCAATGATATGTATTGAGGCCCTTTCCTCTGGTAGGGACTTGAAGTTGCATGGACTTTCAACATGATTATAACCATCAGGGCAGAGCTGGCTTTAATTAAATGCTAAAGATGAAATTGAATGTTTTGAAAAAAAAATTAACCATCACATACCATCCAGAGACTATCTGTGGGCTTGAAATGGACAAATTAAATACATTTTAAAACAAGATATTTGGAAATCACATTTCCTTGGCAAGTTATGAGTTTGATTCCAGATTTCCCCTACAAACAGCACTTAGGGTCTCAATCCAGCAAACATATGATTTTTTGTGACAATTGTCATGATTTTAGCATGGATTTACCTCTCTTATTTGGGATATGAAATAATTTTTAATTTGTTTTTACAAAAGCCTCTAATTCACCATTAAATTATCAGTACAAAACCCCAAGACTATATGTTCCAAGCTGTGAAACCATTTTAAACAGAGCTGTTGAATCATATTTATCAGATAATTATTTGTGACTTTTCCCCATCATTTGTCAACAGATAAATGGTGTGAATTTTTTCTCAATGATTTAACCAACTCTGATCATTAGCAACAGATAGATGTTCAGCTCTAAAAGCTACTAACAGGGGCATATTAGAAACATAGATTTAGGGCTGCCACATCTTTAACTATTTTGCAATGAATTAGATTTGATTAGCTTTTGAGAACAATGGAAAAATTCTTTTAGGAGTGACATAAAGCTAAGTCATGCTTGGCTTAGGTAATAAATGCACCTTTCTTTAATTGTTGGACATTAAAATACTCTTGAAACACCCTCTCAAAAACACTTATTGCCATTACCTAACTAAAATGAACCTGGGAAATGACAAAAATACATCAGTCCTTCTGTTAACTAGCCAATGGAGACAGAGAAAGGAATATTTGCAGTTGAAAAATCAAGTTCAGGGAGATGCATTTGGTGACAAAGGTTACACAGCAAAAAATGTATAAAATGCAGCATTTTTATTTTAAGCCTGTAACTGCATGTCATACTGAGAAAGCTTGTAGGTGGTACCTGCTCGGTCAGCA
Organism: Dermochelys coriacea; assembly: GCF_009764565.3. Lineage (NCBI taxonomy): Eukaryota > Metazoa > Chordata > Testudines > Dermochelyidae > Dermochelys > Dermochelys coriacea. The sequence goes on from NC_050094.1 coordinate 10,100,593, forward strand.
GTGCTTTTGGCATTTTTTTCCATCTGTACTCATTAAAGGATGGCTTGCTAAGTCTCTTTCCTTCATCTGCTGGTTCACTGTTGATATATGGATTTGTGATGACATGCCACCCCTTATTTTGTGTTTAGAGACAAGTTTATTAATCTTATTTAGGCCTATATGGCCAATTAACTAACTGGTCTGCCTACCCATGTCTGCCTTCCGTTCTGTTCCTAATGAAAAGCACAACTATCTTATTCCCCACTCCTTGAACTATGCACACACCCCACTATCTTTTAAGATGCTTTCAAGATTGCAAGAATTGCCTCTCTTTTTTTTTTATCATGCATGTAGGGAAAGAAATAGCTCTCAGAGAAGAGCGTTAACCTGATGACCATTATCATGAAAGATTTGGGATAAGAGCATAATCTGTTGAACTGATGAGCGGTCTTCTTAAATCAGCAAAGCCCCCAAACACATGAGTGAACAGGTTGAATCTGAGCATGTGCTGAAGTACTCTGCTGGCTTAGGTCCAGAATGCACAGCAGTCTGTAGGGCCCCAGATAAGGACAAGGCAGGCAACGTGGGATCCTCAAGATTTTGCTCTTGAGACGCAAAGGCTCATCAGTGTCTGAGTCAAGGGATGGGGAAGTTTTTCAACTGTGAATGCTCTTCAGCAGCTCAAGTAGGGAAGCTGTCTTCACAAAATGAAGATGTTCTCAGCCTTTAGTATTAATTCCTCTTATACTCTCCAACATCATTCATTAATGATCTGGAGGATGGCGTGGACTGCACTCTCAGCAAGTTTGCAGATGACACTAAACTGGGAGGAGAGGTAGATACCCTGGAGGGTAGGGATAGGATCCAGAGGGACCTAGACAATTTAGAGGATTGGGCCAAAAGAAATCTGATGAGGTTCAACAAGGACAAGTGCAAAGTCCTGCACTTAGGATGGAAGAATCCCATGCACTGCTACAGACTAGGGACCAAATGGCTAGACAGCAGTTCTGCAGAAAAGGACCTAGGGATTACAGTGGACAAGAAGCTGGATATGTGTCAACAGTGTGCCCTTGTTGCCAAGAAGGCCAATGGCATTTTTGGAGCATTGCCAGCAGATCGAGGGATGTGATCGTTCCCCTCTATTCGACATTGGTGAGGCCTCATCTGGAGTACTGTGTCCAGTTTTGGGCCCACACTATAAGAAGGATATGAAAAAATTGGAAAGCGTCTGGCGGAGGGCAACAAAAATGATTAGGGGACTGGAACACATGACTTATGAGGAGAGGCTGAGGGAACTGGGATTGTTTAGTCTGTGGAAGAGAAGAATGAGGGGGGATTTGATAGCTGATTTCAACTACCTGTCGGGGTTCCAAAGAGGATGGATCTAGACTGTTCTCATTGATAGCAGATGACAAAACAAGGAGTAATGGTCTCAGGTTGCCCTGGGGGAGGTTTAGGTTGGACATTAGGAAAAACTTTTTCACTAGGAGGGTGGTGAAGCACTGGAATGCGTTACCTAGGGAGGTGGTGGAATCTCCTTCCTTTGAAGTTTTTAAGATCAGGCTTGACAAAGCCCTGGCTGGGATGATTTAGTTGGTGTTGGTCCTGCTTTGAGCAGTGGGTTGGACTAGATGACATCCTGAGGTCACTTCCAACCCTGATATTCTACTATTCTATCATTCTACGATCGGTAAATCACATGCAGGAGAGAAACTCACTGATGTCAGATTTGTTCACAAGTGACTGAATTCTCATGCATTTCAAATGTATAGCTTATTTAATATCTGAAAACCAGGAAAATTACATTGTCTACATAATAGCTATACAAAAGTTCACTAGCCTCTTATTGCCCCTCCTCACCTGTCCACCCCAATATATTGCACTATATGATTTTACAATGTAAAACAATACATCTCTAAAAACAGTGTTTTTAAAAGGATCAAAGCCTGCATTGAACATCAATAGGAATTAACCCAGATTGGGAGTTTAGGCATGTAAATGCCATTGGGGATCTGGGTTTACCCCCCCCCCACCTCACATTTATGCCTTTGAAAGCGTCCTTTGACATTCCTAGTTTTCTGTCTTGGATCTAAAATTCCTATTTTAACTTGTGATCCATTCTGAGCCAATACGGTCTCCAATGCAATGAGGAGGGGACAGCTTTTAGGCACTGAAAAATCAAAGAAATCCACCCACACACAAACTTTTTTGGTGTGTTTTTTGTAAACATTAAATAATTGTCTACTATGGTTAAATCAGACTGAGATAAATGTGTCACTGCTGCTGTAATTCCACTGACCTCAGCAGCATTGCACCAAGGATGAATCTGGTCTATGCCATCAATCAAATGTTAAAGCAGGTGGAGTTACAGCTGTTCAGGCTGGTTGTCAGACAGATGACAGGGTATGAATGTCAAGGAAAAAAACCTCCAATACAGAGCCCACCGAAAACATTAACCTTTTTAAATTTTTTAATACAGCCTGATTCAATGTAATTTTGCTACCCTGAGTCTTTCCTAGTTCCTGTATAAAAAATGTAGAATAGAATACCTGTGCCTGGAACTGCCTTTCCTCCCCACCCTTCTTTTCCCCATACATGGAGTTTGTCATCCTATTGCAAGAAGAGAGAGGTGGAGATGAGGGTCATTGCAACCCTGAGTTGCTTTCTTCATCCTTTCCAATATCTTGACTCTCAGTGCAAAAACAGATGGTAGGGTGAGCTCCTGGGGACTGGTAAAGAGGGGGATATCTGAAATTGGAGTGGACATCAGGCCTCAGGAATGGTGGAGAAAAAGATCTGAGGTTATCCAAGGTCCTTAAAAATGTTGGGAAGATCATAGACTATCAGGGTTGGAAGGGACCTCAGGAGGTCACCTAGTCCAACCCCCTGCTCAAAGCAGGAACAATCCCCAATTTTTGCCCCAGCTCCCTAAATGGCCCCCTCAGGGATTGAACTCACAACGCTGGGTTTAGCAGAAACAAGCATCTGAGACGGTAGAGGGTATGAAATACAGGAGGTCTGGCTCATGTACCTATATAAAACAGGGCCCAAGAATGGAGGCCAAGGCAGGGAGTCTCTCTTCCTTTTATCCTTTATCCTTCGGTTCTGGAACCAAACCTGTGTGAAGAAAATGATCAGGCTTTGCACTTCTGAAGCACTTTCCATCCAAATCACTTTGTAAACATAAATAACTCAGCCCCTGCTATGCCACTAAGGAGGTAAACAAGAATTGCTATAAATTTTACAGGTGGAGAAACTGAAGCATGGAGCAGGAAATAGCTGTCATGGGGGAAGGGACCCTCAATAAAATGCACCTTATGATGGATAGAGAGGTGGGCCTAGATCCTCAAAGGTATTTAGGCACCTAACTATCACTAAAATCAATAGAAGTTAGGTACCTATAATATCTTTGAGGATCTGGGCCTAAGTGACTTGCTCAACATCACACCAGTCATGAACAGAGTGAGGAATAGAACCCGGATCTCTGTAGTCTTCTAGTATTAGGTAATCCCTTAGATCAGCTCCCACTTTGATTTGGGTCCTGCTCTGAAATGCCCATGTCATGGGATTTAATCAATTAACAAACAAGGTTGTCCCTTAGAAGTGACATCAGCTCATACTGGCTCCTGGACAAGACATGAGATCCCATATCTTTTCCTCTCTAGGGCCTTAGCCAGACCATTCCTGTCTCAGAGCATCCCAGGGACAACAGTTTACCTTGATGGTGCAGTCAGGCAGATTCAGAGCACCAGGCACTTTGTACCTCCCGGTAGTTGTCCTTGGAATATTCCTGCTCCAGTGTCACCAGTTGTTCCCGGTTGAAAGCAGTCCTGTCTCTGTGAACCAGATCAGCCTCTGCAACTGGGAGAGGCAGCTTCTGGGCCAAACCTTTCTCAGTTGGTTCAGCACCACTGTCTGGGTCTTTGTTGTCCAGGATCACTGATAAGAAATCAGAGTGACTTTAAAAGTGCTCACCTCCCATTTAGGCACCTGAATAAAATGGTTAGATGTTTAAAAAGCCCACCAAACAGCAGCTCCTGTTGTTGCCAGCTGCCTAGTGGGCCAGATTTTCAGGAGAATTCAATAGGCTGGGAGCTGAAATCTTCTGAAAATCAGGCCATGATGGGGAGGTGTTGGGAGCTAAGCACCTTGGATTTTATTGAGGCACCTAAATGGAGCATTCTTGTTAATCTGCCTCCAGTGGGGATGCTGAACACTTCAAAATCTGCCCTGAGCTCTATTGAAAGTTTGGCTAGATGAGAATCACTAAAACAGATCCCTATGGCAGGTTCTGAGTACTGCTGAAAATCAAGCTACTTCATTTAGCTAGAATTAGCTTCATTTAGCTTCATTTAAAATGAGAACTGGTCTCTTTAAAAACCTGACGATGAGAGACTGTTAACTGCCCCTTTTATTTAACTTGAGGAGAATCAGCCAAGTTCATACTGGAAAAAAAAAAAAAAAGAAAAAGAAAAGGTACCATCCAGTTGTCTGGCTGCAGAGCACATTTTCAATAAGTTTCTGCTCTAACAAGCTGCATCAGTTTCATCTCACTAGACCTAATGGTTTTTGAACAAAGTTTAATGTTCTGAAGGGGACGAGGGACATAATTGTTTTTTACAACACTGTGAAATGAATGTGGGTGAAATTAGTGTCACTGGGCAGAATCCCTTCCCTTTAAATTACTTGATCGGAAGGTTAATCAAAAAGGAAATGAAGTTTTGAGGCTGCCCTTCAGCTAAGGGCGAGCAGAGGAATCAGCTGCAACAGAAAAGGGAGTTTAGAATCTTCCTGTTCACACACATGGGAGTCAGTCCTGGTCAGTTTCCCAGCTATGGAATCCGGAATGGAATAAACGTGCTTCTTTCCTTTCAAGTGATCTCCCCTTAAAACTGGTGCCAGGAGAAGCTGGTGCCACTTCCAGTTTGAATCTCCTGCAAGGTCCGAGTCAGTACGGTTTGGGGTCGTGGGAGGGTTGGCCAAGCTGGCACCGCAGAGTGGATTTTCCAGGAAAAAGCATTTATAACAAGGGGAGGGGGGTCCTGCCCCTGCCCTTTTAAAGCCCAGAGGGCAATCTCCATCCATCCCCTTGCACCGCTTGGGTTCTGGGCTAAGGAGCTGCGAACTGCATTGGCCAAAATGGCCCAGTTCTCCCACCATTGCCTTGGAAATCAGCCCCCAACTCCTTGATTTCTCTTGTATAAAGTGGCTCCCCTGGTGATAAACCAAACCTCCATTGTGCCGCTCCCTTAGATGTGTGTGTTTTGGGAGCAATTCCTATAAACTTCTCTGCCTCAAAAGGCTTTTAAGTCTTGCCATGTATGACTATTGCCTGGTTCTGGCCATTCACCAGAGCAGTTTTATTGTTTTTTGTTTTCACTCCATCAATATGTATGTGTGTGTGTGTGTGTGTGTGTGTGTGTGTGTTGTAGTGACATTTATTAGCTGCCATGTTCTTACAATATCTTCTAGCTGATGAATTATACCAATAAGTGAGCTGGGCAAGATAAGAGAGATCATGAGCAATGTTTATATGCTATCAGTTACACACTCTGAGGCCTTGTCTAGACTAGGGAAAGTTTGCACTGGTGTAACTATATATAAATGATTAATGTGAGCACACTGCCTTGGTAGGAAATGATGTTTAGGCCTTGTCTACATGGGTTTAATTTAACTATTTTTTAAATCAATATAGTTAACCTGGTTTAAATTTCAGTGTGGATGCTCTTAAACCAGTTTAAAGTCTTGTCTTTACTAGGAAAAAAGGGTCAGCTCTTGGCTCACCCCCTGGAGTTGAGCACTCACATGAAATTACATCTTTGCTATGAGGTTTTCTTTTTTTCCCTGTTGAATGGCTTCTTATGGCTTAACTTAAACCTGTTCACAGTTGACCCTGGCTAGTCTTCACTGCAAAATAGGTGCATTTTTACATTGAGATAACTAACTTGATGTACATTTCTAGGGAATCACAGAATCTTAGGACTCGAAGGGACCTCACGAGGTCATCTAGTCCAGTCCCCTGCACTCATGGCAGGACTAAGTATTATCTAGACCATCCCCGACAGGTGTTTGTCTAACCTGCTCTTAAAAATCTCCAATGATGGAGATTCCACAACCTCCCTAGGCAATTTATTCCAGTGCTTCACCACCCTGACAGTTAGGAAGCTTTTCCTAATGTCCAACCTAAACTGCCCTTGCTACAGTTTAAGCCCATTGCTTCTTGTCCTGTCCTCAGAGGTTAAGAAGTACAATTTTTCTCCCTCCTCCTTGTAACAACCTTTTATGTATTGAAAGAACTTCTATCATGTCCCCTCTCAGTCTTCTCTTTCCCAGACTAAACAAACCCAATTTTTTCAATCTTCCCTCATAGGTCATGTTTTCTAGACTTTAAATCATTTTTGTTGCTCTTCTCTGGACTTTCTCCAATTTGTCCACATCTTTCCTTTCAGTTGAGGCCTAATCAGCGTGGAGTAGAGTGGAAGAATTACTTCTCTTGTTTTGCTTACAACACTCCTGCTAATACATCCCAGAATGATGTTTGCCTTTTTTGCAACAGTTTTGACTCATATTTATCTTATGATCCACTATTCCCCCCCATCCCTTTCTGCAGTACTCCTTCTTAGGCAGTCATTTCCCATTTTGTATGTGTGCAACTGATTGTTCCTTCCTAAGTGGAGTACTTTCCATTTGTCCTTATTGAATTTCATCCTATTGACTTCAGACCATTTCTCCAGTTTGTCCAGATCATTTTGAATTTTAATCCTATCCTCCAAAGCACTTGCAACCCCTCCCAGCTTGGTATCATCCACAAACTTTATAAGTGTACTTTCCATGCCATTATCTAAATCATTGATGAAGATACTGAACAGAACCAGACCTAAAACTGATCCCTGCGGGACCCCACTTGTTATGCCCTTTCAGCTTGACTGTGAACCACTCAGAAGGCACTTTTTTTTTTACCCAGTTGTAGCTAATGCTCAAGCCAGGTTGTTGTGAGGCTTTGGTGCCTAACTGATTTTGATGCTTTAACCTTCCCCCACCCCCATCCTTAAAGGATCATTAAACTCGTTACAAAATTGCACTGGATCTGTTAGAGGAGGCACCATCCTGCTCAGACATTTGCCTATAAGGAGGATAAGAACGGCCCTACTGGGTCAGATCAATGGTCCATCTAGCCTAGTCTCCTATCTTCCCACAGTGTTCAATGCCAGGTGCTTCAGAAGGAATGAAGAGAACAGGTCATCATCAAGTTATCCATCCCCTCCCCCATGCCCAGCTTTTGACAAACAGAAACAGAGGGTGAAAACCACTGCACTGCAGTTGGAAGATGCTGTGTTCTATAGAAAAAATATGAGTGAGAGCTCCAGAGAATAAAGGATTACAGTAACCCCGTCAGGAGGAAACAAAGGCATTTACCAGCAACTCTAAATCTTCTTCACTAAGCAACAATCTCAGAAGTAATAAAATCATGGTTTAGTAATAAATGGAAGATCAGAGCCATTGATGGGTCCAATGACGATAGAGCACCTGACCTTTTAATGCTTGGAGGCGGGACTCAGAAATGTGTGATCAAATGAAGGCATCTGGGTAGCAGCATCACTCAGCACCCACTTAGGACCGGCAATCAGCATTTGTTGGTACTGGGTTTCATAAATGATGACAGCTCTTGCTTGGCCTTTTGTGATAAGTGACTGGTCAACATGAAACGTGCCCCATGGTAACATTGGAAGGGCTTTGTTTATCAGGTACCATCTGCCTACCAACTGTGCTTAGCCCATTTTCTGACTGACGCATGATGGACATTAAACAAATACATAACAGTGAAACTACAGGTTGTATAACCCACACAGCTCCTGGGTGTGGTATTCTGTCCCATCTAGTGGCACCGAGACCACATAGAGAGAGATTAATGAGTCTGCTCTACAGCTTTAGCTAAGGGCCATGCGTTTAGCTCCAAAGGTCCCAAATTCAATCCCATCCGCTGACGAGCGGGGTCTGTCGGTGTTACACATGCATCTCCGTATGGTGCAATTCAATTGACACATACATACCTACGAAAACAAAAAGGGCCTCCGAACAGATAGCTCATGGTTACATGGAGGGAAAATTACTAGCCAGATAGATTTCTTTTTTGAATAATAAAATACAAATCTCTTGCTCCATGTGCCTTCAACGTGAAAATTCTCCAAGGTTGGAAACGTGACTTAGGTTTTGTGGCAGCTACTAAGGTACTTGGGAACATCTGGTGTTTACTGATGGTCATCATACATCCTTAGGCAAAAATATAGCCCCGACCTTGCAGTCTGCTTTGGTGGATGCACGGAGCTATGGGCATGGAGCAGCTTGCAAGACTGGGGTCTACATTTGTAGCCATTATCCTGTTATTGTTGTGGTGTAGGAACTGGTAAATATTTTTATTGGTATCCTTTGGAAACCAAATGACATGTGGGCTGGAGTCTGTCCTTTGATGGGGCAGGTGTCTTCCATTATTATCAATTATTTATCCCAAGTCCAAAGAGTGGACTCAATAAAACTTCTGCCTCAGGAAAGTGAAAGTCGTATTGCAAGCTGGCTGGTTCTCCAACTGTTACATGCCATACTAATAATCAGGAAAATAAAAAGGGGGCGACATGCCTTTTGCTGCATTGAAAAGCAAGCTGCATTGCAAAATGTTGCTCACATTTTGTACAGTTTCCATGCAGTTGTGTCCTCACTCAATCCTGTGAATTGTGAAGTATTTATTACTATTACTATTTATTACCATAGTGCAAACATCCTAATTTAGCTATCTAGCTTCACCATGTACTAATACCTGTCTATCTAATGACTCTCATCACCCTAATATCTGAACTTCTCCCATTACTTAAAAGAAGTCAGTGCTCCCCGCCCCCCATCCCACCTGCAAAAAGCAGGGGTAGGGCTTTTTATTATGAATGGATCAGTGGGAACTAATGTACTATTGTGGGAAAGCTTGAGACTGAGCACAGTTTTGGATGTTTTTAAAATTGGGGGAATTTTTAAAGCAATAATGGAAAGTCAAGGGTTCTGGATATTTTTGTCCTGCTATCTGTCCATCTCAGTGGCTTCCACACTCTGAAACTATCTGAGTGTTCAGCATCAGGGATTTTCCAAAGGCAGCTGTCACATTAGGTTATTGTACCCAGCTACTTCTGTGCCTACCTGTTTCAAAATATAGAAATCTTCCTGCAATGCTCTTGGACCCTACCACTCAACAAAAGGCCAACCAGGGCCTCTTGGGTGATTGCTGGGTCACACAAAGCACATACCCAGACCTGGGAAACATGCAAGCTGTCAGAAATGCACACACTGCTTGGATGAGTACGACCAGTTCATCACATCAGTCACATTGTTCCTACCCAGAGGAACTGCTAGAGCAATGGTTTTCAAACTTTGTACGGTGACCCCTTTCACACAGCAAGCCTCTGAGCGTGACCCCCCCCCATATAAATTAAAAATGGTGTCTGTGTGAATTTAATTTACTGGGGGCTCAGGGCAGCCAGCCCCATGGACCTGACAGCTCATGACCCCCATGTAACCACCTTGCGACCTCCTTGAGGGGTCACAACCCACAGTTTGCAAACACCTGTGCTAGAGAAACACTACTGAAAAAGGAATATGCATCAGCTAAGGGTCCTTCACCACAAATTGATACATTTCAAATAAAAATCCATGACCACCTTAAAACGCATGTGATGCTGGCAGCATCCAGGGTCCATTCAACATCACACTCACATTGTGGTAAGTAACTGTCGATCTGCCTATGAGCCCAGGGGATGCAGATCACAGTTCTTGGTGTTAGGGGAAGGTACTCAGGACACACTCCCCTTGTTGCAGGGACATAGACACAAGGATGACAATATCCAGGGACAGCACCTGCAGAGACCTCTACTCAGCATTCCCCCATATTTGGGGTCGAGAAGGAATTTTCTCCGGGGTCCTGCTGGTAGAGACCCTGTGTGTGTAGGGGTGAGTGTGTGTGTGTGTTTGCCTTCCCCTGCAGCATGGACAATGGGTCACTTGAAGGTTTAAACTAGTGTAAATGTTGGATTCTCTGTAACTTGAAGTCTTTAAATCGTGGTTTGAGGACTTCAGTAACTCAGCCAGAGGTGTTATGGGTCTACTACAGAAGCGGGTGGGTAAGGTTCTGTGGCCTGCAATATACAGGAGGTCAGATTAGATGATCATGATGGACCCTTCTGGTCTTAAAGTCTCTGAGTCTACATCAGTGGTTCTCAACCTATTTACCATTATGGGCCACATATGCAGCTCCCTTTGTGTTATGTGAGTCACATCCACACAATATATATACTACCTGTATGGCCCTGAGGATGTCACATGGGCCACAGCTGTGCGCTGACTGGGCAGCAAGCAGCCTGTGGGCCATGGGTTGAGAACAACTGGTCTAAATCAACTGTACACAATGTGCAATGAGACACCAGTCACATATGCCCTGGAGTTTTTTTTAAAAGGATGGTGCCAGCCCACACCACGGCTTCAGTTGGGGCAGGAGATTGGGGAGGTTATTGGAAGATAGACTAGCCATCTAGATATACCAGAAATATTGCATATCTCAGCAACAAGGACTGTGCCAAGATGAGAAAGAAAATTAGGTTTTGAGATGATGGAAATTTGCCAGGCCATTTCCTCTGGTCAGGCACTACCACCCACCGATGCATTGCAGCCTTCGGTGAACAGCAGAACCAGCCAGGGGTAGAGGATCCATGCTGAGGATGCAGTGCTATTGCTCATTCAGAAAAATGCAGTTGAAGCTATTGTCAGTTGAGTTTGCTTCATTTACAAATCTGTTCTCTGCTTATGTGGTGGATAGCAAGGGAAGGAGGCAGGGGGCTGCCTCAGGGAATGGGCCTTTGTTCAAGAGCAGAGACCAACAAGTGAGGGAAGAGACTAAAGAGGAACAAGGCACTCTTATTGGCTATATATAAATCAGCCAACTTGGAGATGCCCCCTCTCCATCAAACTAATGAACAAAAGCCTTGTTAACCGGAGACAAAACATAATAAAGTAATGTGCCCTCCTGGAGAGATGGCTGGGCTGGGGATTCAGGACAGCTGGGTTCTAGTCTCAGCTCTGCCACTGACCTGTTGAGTGACCGTGGCACATCTCTGAGCCAAGGTTGCCCCATATGTAAAATGGGGATGATGATATTCCTTGGTCATCTTGTGGTTTTGAGTCAATAGTGCCATCCTGTGCATACACAAGACTGTGTAATAAAGGCCTCTACACAAAGAGATGGGCTGAAGGTCACACAATCTGCACATGTTGTTTTTGGGTACATGTAGCTATTAGTATTAGCCAAGCATTGGCTGGAAAAGGCCTGGTCTAAAACCTCTTAAAGTCAATGGGAGTCTTTCCATGGATTTCAGAGTAGCAGCCGTGTTAGTCTGTATTAGCAAAAAGAAAAGGAGTACTTGTGGCACCTTAGAGACTAACAAATTTATTAGAGCATAAGCTTTCGTGAGCTACAGCTCACTTCATCGGATGCATCCGATGAAGTGAGCTGTAGCTCACGAAAGCTTATGCTCTAATAAATTTGTTAGTCTCTAAGGTGCCACAAGTACTCCTTTTCTTTTTTCCATGGATTATAATGGACATTGTATCAGGCATTTAGGGCCATATTTTCAAAAGATCTCTGCATCCACAATCAGGGTCAGATTGTACAAAAGTCCTACAGATTGGGTGCTGAGCACTTCTGTAAATAAGCTCCCATTTGTGGGTGCTGAACATTTTGACCTGATTGGGAGCCATTAAAGCTAATGGGAGCTTTGCCTCTGAGAACAGGGCCATGCCTCTGAATTGGAGCTACTTTGAAAATCTGACCCTAAATTAACAGACACTTCTAATGAGATTTTTAAGGCATATTGATTTTTTTTATGCTATTGATTTTTAGGCATTTTACAATCTATCATATATTTAAAAAAAAGTGCTAAAGCTGGTGTTAAATATATAGATTTCACTAAATGTCATTCAATGAATCAAAAGAGACCCAGGTGATAAAAGTGTGAAAAATATATTTTTCAATAATCCTTATGATAAGAGAGTAAATATAAATAATGGTGAGTATTATTCAGTGGGGAATTTTAGGGTAAAAATTGGATGTTATTTCACTAATAGTGTGGTTGAGGCAATATTTGAATTCTAAATTGAAAAAGGGAGAAATGGGCCATAATTGCAAACACTTTTAGATACCAATATTCTTTCTTTCTTTCTTTCTTTCTTTCTTTCTTTCTTTCTTTCTTTCTTTCTTTCACTCCACTCAATGTACAGGCACCTAGAAGGATGAGGAGGAGACAGGATCACTTGTGTAAGAAATGACCATGCATAATTACACCGCCCGATTGTCTGTGATTCAGCAAACTGACATTGTATTGCCCCACCAGAAAGGAGAGGGAATGGGTTACGTTATAGAAGTAACACATTCTAAATAAAATTAAAGCCCCACCACCAGCACTCTGCATACAGCTGCCCCAAAAACAGAGCACGCTGTATTTCCACGTCTTCTCCAGTTGGTTTTTGCACCCTGGCTGTTTTTTTTTTTTAATTTAAAAGAAAAAGATTTTGTTTCATATCTTAGGAGAAACTCGCCCGATCTCCTTGAAGTTCGGAACTAAAGGACCATAAACTGGGAACGAGGAAATATTCCAGCAAGAGGCGTTACTGCATTTCTATTAAGGTTTCATAAGGGGGATGAATGATTCATTGGGGAAAGAGTTGAGTTTTCTCTTCTGTGGGGTCAGTCCACTGGCTGTGACCTGCTGGGATTTGAAGAACAGAGGAAACCCTTCTGGGGAAAGGGATAAGGGAGAAGGCTAAGAGCAGCTGAGCTGGAAACTCGCTTTGACAGAAATCGGGGGGGAGGTGACCCTCCGGTACTCCGTAATCCGGTGTTCGCCCAACCTGCGGCCCGGGCAAGTTTGTCTTACAACCGGTTTGGAAAGGAAGGGGAATTAGAAATACGCCCCTGGTGTCGATGGCCCCCTTGTGCGCCTCAGCTCGGCCTTCGCTTTGGGTGCATCGGACTGTTCGTTTCCCCTACTAAATACATGCTGTGGGCATTGCTTAACCGGTCGTTATTTTAGGGACAGCGCCTAGCGCTCTGTATAGCTGATCCTGTCCCCTCTCGCTTTTCCCTGCAGGGCATAAAGGTGACATATTTGAGCATCCGGGCTCTATCTTTTCTCCACGAAGAAGGGGAAAAGATCGCCCCTGATTTTCAAGGGAGCAGCAGGCGGAGAAAGGTATTCGGGTCCTAAAGGGGGTGTTTTGGGGGACTCCGACGTGTTGCCTTGGGGAGCAGGATCGAGTCAGTGGATCAATAATGAAAAGACCCTCCAGATCCTGCTTGCTTCACTCACAGTGAAAGTCCCTTTGACTTCCCCTGGGACTTCCTCCAAGTGAGTCGGGCAAGCATGATCGGACCCAGCTCCAAAGCTGCCAGGAGTATCCCAAAGCAGAGGGGGGCTTCCTCGTGTGGAGCTCAGTTTAAATGATGATCATTTTGATCATATATAGCGGCTATGTAGCGCTTTCAGGCAGGAAAGGCCTTTCCCCCGGTTCTCCCCCAGCCCGTGCGTGCCCTTGTGTCGTTCGGAGACGGGAGTGGGATGCTACCGGCTTTAGGGCAAATTTAAAACAGCTGCCTCTTTCGATGAAGGGTTTTGCTGCGGGTTTCACCCCTTCCGCCCCTCATCCCAACCTGACACGCGCCCAGGCATTTACTGCGGGGCTTTAAAATCCTCACAAACAAAACTTGCGGGGAAGAAAATCGCCGCTTTCAAAGAGCAAACGAACGAGAGAACGGACAGCCCGCGACCTGGCTCCCGCCGCGCCTCTTGGCGCTTGCATCCCTCCCGAGCACGCCGACAAGCGCCGAGCTTCATTTTATTTTGTTTCCTTACATACTCGCAGACACTCATTAGTCACTATATATCATTTGCACTCATAATTTGAATGATCTTCACACGCACCCCAATATCTAATTTATCTATCCCCATACACACCCCAATATCTATCTATCTATCTATCTATCTATCTATCTATCTATCTATCTATCCCCATACACACCCCAATATCTATCTATCTATCTATCTATCTATCTATCTATCCCCATACACACCCCGATATCATCTATCTATCTATCTATCTCCATACACACCCCGATATCATCTATCTATCTATCTATCTATTCCCCATACACACCCCGATATCTAATCTAATCTATCTCTATACAATATCTATCTATCTATCTATCCCCATACACACCCCAATATCTATCTATCTATCTATCTATCTATCTATCCCCATACACACCCCAATATCTATCTATCTATCTATCTATCTATCTATCTCCATACACACCCCGATATCTATATCTATCTATCTATCTATCTATTCCAAGAACTAGATCATATTGTTCCATCATTTCGTAAAGAGAACTTTCCATTAAAATGATTAGGGAATTTTGCGAAATGATAGATCTAACCCTAAATTTGGACACCCTGACCGGCAAGGCAACAGCTAAGATCAGGCAGCTATTTTCTTGCTCCTGTTTGGAGAATTGCCTGGTTCTCGACTAGGGAGTTCGTTGTAGCCTGACGCTCTGGATTTCACCTTGTAGCTTTTACAGGCTATTCAGCCTTTACAGTAGGGTTTATTGCATTTTGCTGCCGTAACTAAGCCGTGGTGAGGTCAGTCTCATGCTTTCTTGCAATTTGAATATTAGAAGAGAGACATTTTCATACGGTTGTAAAAAAGGGAAGTATGAATATTTTCAGTGCAGAGTATAGCCAGGATCCGCTATTCATTGACCGGCTGCAGTGACCACGAATTAAAACAGCCAAACGATGTTCGACTTTGCAGTAGGAAAGCTTCTGTGCTTTCCCCGTATTTGCAACTTCTTGAAAATCAATAATGTGCCAGATTGCACAATGAAAAAGCGAACTGGCTTCATTGTCCAGAATAAGAACTATCACATCCTGATTGCAGAAAACCTACAGCTAGTTCTAGGTCAGAAAACGTAATGACCCACTTAAAGCCTATCATGAGAATAATTATGCCTCCATAGACTGGTAAAAAATGGAGTTAATAATGTCAGCTTCTCCTCACATATTACAGAGAAAAAAAATTATGTTATCAATAAAATACCGGTAAATCCAGACAAATACAAAACTGCTCAGTGTCGTCAGAAATGTGACCAAGAATAGATGCTTTTAAAATATATATTTCCTTTCTGTTTTCCTCTCGTTTCCAGTTATAAAGTTTTCTGTAGATTCCCAGCTCTGAAAAATATTAACTTTCAATATCCGAGGGGAAGCAAATATTTTCCGATGATAGTGAATTGCTCCGAAACTTCCTTAAAAGTATCCCTTTGACTTGAAATGTGCTTTGGAGCAGGCCCAGAGAGAGAATGCATTAACTTGCAGAACTACATAGAGACCAAAATAAAAGAACGAATCTTAAGGATAAACCTAATATTCATGGAGAGAGAATCCAGAAGAGACACGTTTTAGGACATGAAAATGTAGAGATCCAATTATTCATCGGATTTTGCTGAGATTCCTTTAACTGGGTGGGATACAGTATAGTTTCATTTTGTTGACGGTGGTCAGGAAAAGTTAGCAGTGTTACAAACAGGAGACAGAAATCTCTGAGTCTTTCCCCCCAAATGAATTTCTGGGGAATTAATTTGATATGA
The DNA here is from genome assembly GCF_009764565.3 of Dermochelys coriacea. Classification (NCBI taxonomy): domain Eukaryota; kingdom Metazoa; phylum Chordata; order Testudines; family Dermochelyidae; genus Dermochelys; species Dermochelys coriacea. Next base: position 10,116,305 of record NC_050094.1, read on the forward strand.
TCTGCTTTAATCATTACAAGTGTTTTGGTCTTCTTTTTTTTTAAATCTTATTTAATGGTATCAGTTTTTTTCTTTGTAGGAAGCAGGCTTGCTCTGAAAAGGACATTGAAATGATACCATACAGTGTTGCTTGTCTCTCTCGCCAAAAGAAGCTGGTCCAATAAAAGATATTATCTCGCCCACTTTGTCTGTCTACTGAAATGAGACTGACTAGAGATTCCATTCGGCAACCGGCCAATTCGTTTGACTGGGAGTTTTGCCTATAATCTTACACCATATTCTCAATTACAGGCGGCAGATCCTTCGCTGGGTGTAAATTGTCAGGGATCTGCCCCCTGCCCAAGGATTTAAACCAGAAGCATGATCCACCGAGGAGCAAGGACTCTGACTGCTGAAATCCGCACAATAAAGGAAGGGAACTGTGGGCAGCCAAAATCTAGAATAATTCATAGGCAATGAAACCAGAACCGAAGTGAAGGCTTCAGAATAAGCCCTTGAGGCCACGTCACTGCACTGCTAACATACAATCATGCCGCTGAAATACCATACAGTGTTGCCAGTCATGCCATCTACATATCGTGCAAAGGAATAAGATCGAATGAAAATCCCATTCTCCTTTCTGTTGCCTTCAAAGTCCGTGTGTACATATGGGGGAGAGGAGAAGTGGGGGGACTGGAAGTCTGTCAGGTTCTTTTACTGGCAAATGGATCGAATTTCACAATTCATAACACAACACCACTCTTGTACATCGTGATCATTGTTCAGAGGGAGCGAAATAAGAGAAACCCTACTTGACTCACAGATCATTCCAGTTCAGCAAATGAGGGCTCCTTGCAATGTGCATAGAATGGGGGGGTGGGGGCTGGGGGAAGGAAAGTATCTCTGTGTTTATTTTAAATTGCAATTATGTCACAACTCACCTGGCTTGTTCCGAGTCAGCCCCTGGACCTTTTTGATTTCACTGCTGTCTAAACGAATCGCACTTTCAATTCGATTGCCACCACTGGCTTTCTGCAGCGGTCTGCACGTTTTCCAGCAGGGAATTCTGGCTCATCACCGAGCTACCATCGCAGTCGACGGGAAATTCCAATCCCTGTCAAACGGGAGCAGGATTGCTATTTATGGCGTCAGCCCCGTGTACCCTAGACCAGGAGCGGTGCTAGCAAAATTGATTTTGGGGAAAAAATAAATAAAAGAGACGTGCTAAAGTTAACTCGGACTTAACATGAGCAGGACAGATTGTGTTTAAACCCCGTATAATTAGTGTCAGAGCATAAAGGTTTTCTCCTACACAAATATCCAATGAATTAAATAAACCAAATTAATGCACTCTAAACCTGTATTTCTTGTGGACACGTATCCAGTTAATTGAATTAATAAATTCCTTCTTGGTATTACTTGATCCAGCACCAAGCAGCTCGAGAAGTAATACTTGTGATTGATTAATGACAACACAGTACAGGTATAAGCAACTTTATTCCTAGAACTGAAAAGCACTTGTCCAATATACCTTCAGAATTAATCCATTACCATGTATAACAATTGTAGCCAAAAATTTAAACTGACTTTGTCAAAAGGTAGTGCCTAACTCCTGTTGAAATCAAGGGAAGTTAGGAGCCTAAATACCATTCTGGGTCTGTGCTCAGGTGTGTATCTGCATGTTTAGGCCCCTAAATACCATTAAAAAGTTGCTTCCTAAATCTATATTTAGTCCTCTAAATAAGTGGTCTGATGTTCAAAGATGCAAAGGCTTGCAGCTCCCATTGAAGTCAATGGTAAACTTCTGAAAATTAAGCCAAGTATTTAAGTGCATAGATTAGGATTTGTAGGTCTATCTTTAGGCATATACATTTGACAATTTTTTTCCTGTCTTTATTTGTAAAGTTCCTTGCTTTGGGAATGTCAGAAAAAATAAAAGCACAATTATAATAAACAATAGATTTTTAAAATATAGTAAAATCAGACACCAGGACAACATAAACAAGGGGAAAGGCTGGATCTGAGATTAACTCAAATTGTGAAGACTTCTGGGAAAATACATGATTTTAAATAAGTATTTTTATTATGTTTTTCGGGAGGACAGTGGCCCCTAGAAGCTCCAATCTAGATCAGGCTCCAACCTACATAAATATAGACAAAGTATGGGAGGAGGTACAAAGGAAATGACGTGATAAGGTCACATGGCAGGGCAGAGCTAGGAACAGAACCAAGCACCCCACACCCAATCTAGGGAATCATACTGCCCTTCTGAAGGCTGAGATTCATAGATGTTAAGGCCAGAAGGAACCACTATGATCATCTAGACTGACATCCTTATATGGGTGATCTGAGATGAATGGTTTCAGAGTAGCAGCCATGTTAGTCTGTATTCGCAAAAAGAAAAGGAGGACTTGTGGCACCTTAGAGACTAACAAATTTATTTGAGCATAAGCTTTCGTGACCTACAGCTCACTCCACCCAATGCATTCGGTAGAAAATACAGTGGGGAGATTTATATACACACACAGAGAACATGAAACAATGGGTTTTATCATACACACTGTAAGGAGAGTGATCACTTAAGATGAGCTATTAACAGCAGGAAGGGGGGGGGAGGAAGAAAACCTTCTGTGGTGATAATCAAGGTGGGCCATTTCCAGCAGTTGACAAGAACGTCTGAGGAACAGTGGGGGGTGGGGTGGGGAAGAAATAACATGGGGAAATAGTTTTACTTTGTGTAATGACCCATCCACTCCCAGTCTCTATTCAAGCCTAAGTTAATTGTATCCAGTTTGCAAATTAATTCCAATTCAGCAGTCTCTCTTTGGAGTCTGTTTTTGAAGTTTTTTGGTTGAAGAATAGCCACTCTTCTGATGAATGGGCATGGAAAGAGACCTCAAACCACAGCAAAAGCTTCCCCACATGAAGCCCTAAAGAGCCCTGATAACCCCTCTCCATGGATGTAGGTGAGGTAAGGGAGCACAGGGTCCCATTAGGAAGAGGCTCAAGGAGAAGATCTGCAATATCAATAATCTGTTGTTACCAAGAAAAAATTTCTATACTGCAAACAAGTCTGTTGCCAGCCTTCACCAAGGAAAGTTCTATTGAATTTACATAGGCTGCCCAGTGGGGATGATCTCCTCCTTTGCAATTTAGACCTGGACTATTGTAGTCACTATGAATTTTGGCTCTGTGTTGGACTTCTTGTATTATGACCTCCACACTGATTTTTTTTAAAACCACTCTGCAGTCCTTTAGAGTCAATTGCCCCGGGGTACATTTTGTCTGTGATCTTGCTTCTGCTATAGACCTGGGCTATTTCCGGATCAGAAGCCCACTTGCAAGCTTTATCCAACTCCATCAGTGCTACCCAGCCTTGAAGAGCATTACCCTTTTCCTTCCAACCTTGCATAGCTCTGTTTACTCCATCTGAGCCAGACCCAGAGCACCCTGTGAATGCAGTCCTGGAACCTGTATGCTCTGTCAATTCACCTCAGTCTTAACTCCAGTATCCTTGGTATCCGAGGCCTAAGGAGGCTGTTTATCATGCCCATGGTTTTGGTTGTTTAATGCCAGGTTCTTTTTATAAACTCTAAAAGAAAAGGAGTACTTGTGGCACCTTAGAGACTAACAAATTTATTAGAGCATAAGCTTTCGTGAGCTACAGCTCACTTCATCGGATGCATCCGATGAAGTGAGCTGTAGCTCACGAAAGCTTATGCTCTAATAAATTTGTTAGTCTCTAAGGTGCCACAAGTACTCCTTTTCTTTTTGCGAATACAGACTAACACGGCTGCTACTCTGAAACCTGTGTTTATAAACTCTAGATCACTTTAACCACCAATGAATGGCAGTGAGATGGAATGCAACAACTGCTTAAAGTGCCTGCAGCAACACTACGGATTAGGACAGGAAGTGAAGAATAATAATCCCATATCACTCTAACACTGAAGGGGAAAGTAGAAGGGTAGAATGCAGTTATCCAGACTAGCACTTAACTAGGTCCAGGTCATTGAGGCTCATGCCAAAAGTGGCACGAGATCTTTAATAGGTACTAGATGTCAAGACCTGGATTTTACATGCCACCTTCCAATGGCACAACATGCCCTGCCTCCATCTTGGACCCTGAGTTCAGTAGTGAAAAGGAAAGAGCTCCTTTATCATCAGTAGGATTGCCTTCAGTCCTTCCCCTCCCATCTCTTCGGACATTCCCCATCCAAGTACTGACCTGATTAGCTTATTCTGGGGTGCCATGCAGATAGAAAAGAAAGAATAACAATTCATTATTAATAAATACAGCAGTTTGCCCTTACATAGCGGTATTTGATTGGAGGATCTCAAATCCATTTACTAGGATGCGTTGGTATGAACATCCTCATTTTACAGAGGAGGAAAATAAGGCTGGGAGAAGTGACAGACTTGTCTGACACCACACAACAAGCAAGTCATTAGCCTATTTGGGGGTCTGCTGATTCAGTCTCTTGTTTTAAACATTGTCTTCCAAAATAATGATTATTGTTATGGTAGCACCTATAAGCCCCAAACCAGATGCTTCTTACATACACATTGACAGTCCCTGCTCCAACAGCTCACGTTCTGTTGTTATTACCCTAGTCTCTGAGCTCCAGTCATGGGCCTGGACTCAATGTTGCTAGGTGCAGGACAAACCCAGAACTCCTCACCCCAAGAGACTCACAATCTAAGTATAAGATAAAGAGGCAACAGATGGATACAAACAGATTGGGGAGTTCTCATGGGGAGCCCATGATCACATAGCAGGCCCAGCAAGAGAGCCCAGATCTTCTGCGTTCCCCAGTCACAGCTCCAATTTATGGCCTAGACCATATCATGAGACCGCTCATAAAGTCAGGAAGCCTCCAGATCTGAACTCTTAGCTGTCACCTATCTCCCCCCCTTCCAAACCTCCAGGTATTCAGTCAGACTGGTGGAGTGGTTCATGAAGTTGAAAGAGCAGCCAGTGCTGAAGCGAGTAATATATGGGTGAGATGGAATAGTTTGTTCAGAAATGTTACCCCCACAATCTGTAGAGGATTTCGCCCCCCAGGACAATCATAGGAATGTCATATGATGATATACAATGGTTTCCAAAACACAAGAAAAAGAAAACTTCTATTTATAGGACAGGTGTTTTGGGGAATACAGACCATCCTAGTACTGGCCTTTGTGTTGTTGTCATGGTTATCCGTTGTCTGTGTTGTGGTTGCTGTTGTTTGTGTTGCCATTGTATATGCTGTTGGTGTTATCAGTTGTTTGTATTGTGGTTGCTGTTGTTATTGCTGTACATGTTGTCAGTGTTATCAGTTGCTTGTATTGTGATTGATGTTGTTTGTGTTGTTATTGCTGTATATGTTGTCAGTGTTATCAGTTGCTTGTATTGTGATTGCTGTTGTTTGTGTTGCCATTGCCGTATATGTTGTCAATGTTATCAGTTGTTTGTGGTGCGGTTGGTGTTGTTTGTGTTGTTATTGTTATCAGTTATTGTTGTTTGGATTGTTAATGGTGTTATTTGTTTTGTTATGAATATTAATATATTTATTTGAGTGAGTTGTCAATATTTTATTTTATATATTAACTGTGAAGCGCCGAGAACGAGCTGATAATCTCAATGGACTCTCACAACAACCCTCTCACCATGCTGCCTAACAAGGGACAAGACGCAGGTGTTCCATTTCTCAGGATTGTCCTTTTTTGTAGTTTCTGAAAGTTGGGGTCAACAAAATCCCCTGTCAAGCAGTCTGGGAGCTCCCCTCGAGTTTCTTTTGGAGGTCAGATATGGCCCGATCGCGCTACTTCCAGTGAAATTAATGGCAAAGCTCCCGTAGACTTTAATGGAACCAGGATCCCGGAGTGAAATCCTGGCCCTATTTAAATCAATGGGATTCTTGCCATTCAAGACCATTCATCCAGGATTTCTTCCATGCAAGCCTCTTACTGTCCGGGGAGGACTGAAAGTTGTAGCATTCTTGATAAACAATGAACTGAGAAACGGTGAATTCTGCAATCCACCGGCGATGTAAGCACATGGTTAAAACCGCCGCTCTATTTGCAAATTCGGTATCCGTTAATTACGCGGCTTTGAGCCAACATTAGCTAAACAAAATGCAAAACTGGGACACATGTTACTTTCATTGAATAAAACTCCCCTGGAAATCCAGGCGAGCAGCAAGTCCTTATTTAGCAGACACCTTCCCCTTCGGTATTAAGACACAATTTGCAATGTAAAGCTTACATGAATCCCACACCACATAAAACTACGTTACAATATACTATATTGGATATATTAATCCACTGGGCACTAATATGTTTTCTCTCTCTACAAACCGCAAGATTCTGAAATTAGCCGCCTCGGAAGCTCAACGTGATGAAGAATTAAAGTAATTAATTTAAGAGGGTATTTTAGGGCTGTGTGAGGAGTTAATGAACCTTCATAAGATCATTAGAGCCCTCGGTGTCGCATTTAGATTGCAAGTATTTTGACTTTTTAATTAAAAACAATACTTTCAAGCTATGTTTCCAATTAACAGTTAAATGCAACTTCTTCTCTCCTTAAGGCTGTTGTGTCTATAGAGGAGCAAGAATAATTTCCTGATCTATTTCCCTCAATAAAAGGAGGCTCTTGTCAGAGATTTGAAATGGTCAAGAGATTGGTAGTTGTCTTGTTAATTACCTGTGATCGATAATTAAGGGAGAAATAAAGGCTGGAAGAATATGGACGCTGCTGAAACTCTCCAGAATCTTTCCCCTACACAAAGTCAAAGCGAAAACAGGGCGAGTCTCCTAGAGTGTGAATAAAATACAGTATAAGCATGTTGTCCGGCTGCTCAGTTCCTTAGGGATGGCTGGACCATTTTTATGTTTATTGCATCCCTTAAAGCGGAGGGAGACGAGCTTTTCTAAGAATCACAAACCCAGGAAAAAGTTGGCCTTAACAAAAAAGTAAAGGATGAAATGAGCATTGGGTCCCTTCAGGGCATGAGAAAAGAAAACTGATCTGTCCGAAAGATCTTGTAGCTTGAGATTTTAAAGCTAGATAAATCCACGGCCCTGCATAAGGACCAGCGTTACAGAAAAGGGGAGCAAAAACGAGCATATGCGTGGCTATTTTGGAACAGGAAACACGTCAGAATGTCGCTTTCACCAACCACAGCACAGCGAAATCTGGATTCGGTTGAGAAGCACGACAGGGCCCGATCCTGAAGTCCCCATTGCCGGTAAAACTCCCGATAAACTCAATAGACTTGTCATAAGAAAGAGGAAACGATGAGCTCAGAAGGGCCGGATCCTGCAGTCTCTACATGATGCAAAACTTCCCTCCCCCCTCGCCCCGCTGTTCAGTTGGAGTTTTGTTGCAAAACCAAGCCCTGTGTCCTGGACAAAAGCTGTTTACGACGAGGCTTTGTGGAAGCATTGTGCGTGTAACGTGGGTGGGGGCAGTTTTGTGGGTGTCCCAGTGCGGCTTGCCAAAAATCCCCCCCCCCCCGGGTTTCTTTAGGCTGGTCTCCTAAGAATGTGTGTAGCAGGGGTGGGGGAATCTCCACAGGAAGGAATTCGCTAATTCGCTAATTTCTGAATCCCGGCCAACCAACATAGGGGCGCAGACTCCATGGCATGAAGCCCGTCGGGGACCAAAAGGCAGAGGAGTTTGCAACCCAGGCCAGAAATCTATCTCATAACAAATGTCCTTCCCCCGTTTCTGGCCTCTCTTGTCTATGCTCTGTTGGGCCTGAGGACCCTCCCCTGCCCCCCAAGGGCTGGCTTTGCACCGGGAGAACTTCTCTCTGCCTTCCCCAGCTTGCTCGGATGGGGCTCCGCGAACCACCAGGCCCTTCTCAAGACCGTTTTGCCCATTCCACTCCACCTTTGCAGCATGGAAGCGAAGGACCACTCCAGGCAGGGTTAACCCTTCAGGCTTTAAACTGGACTCCCGGGTCCCTTCCTGGATTTCAGACCTAAGTAGCGCCCTTATTCTCCAAGAAATGGGATACCGCTGGGGAAAGAAAGAGGGGGGACGGACACCCAGTCTTATTCCTTAGGCGCAATTGATCGCCATCCCTTCCCCAGCAAACACAGGATGGGTGTGTTACTTTCAGGACTGTTCAGCAGTCTACCTTTGACCTTTGAAACATTCTTTCCCCGGATCGCTGTATACCTGCGATGTTTGCACAAGCCGATTTTAAAAGGACCCGTAAATACACTAAAACCTCCTTTGAGCCCGACAGTTTGCTTTTCGTTTTTATTTTCCAAGGGGAAGTGCTTCTAAAACATTATTCTTCGGGTTTATCTTGAAGTGCAAGGGAGTTAAAGGGGGATAGTGGTAGTTCATGGATCCCTAGGGCTAATTTGTCTCCTAGACTACCGGCGGGGGGTGGGAAGGGGGTGTCAAAAAATCTCCCTGCGTGCCGCCTCCTAACTTGATACAAGAATCAGTATTGAATCACAACCTATATATTCTTGCTATATAGTTTAGGCTGGTCTGCCCACTGCCTAAGCGAATCCCCATACGTTTCATATGCCTTAACCGAACTGAATGCATGTTTCCATATTTCTTTATTGGAAAAAAAATATCATATATAGATGTCAAAAGTTGCAACGCTTATCATTCTCCCTCTTCCTAGGCCGGGCTGGTGTTGGGGCGGGGGGAGGCGACATTTGAGTGGATAAGGAGTATGGGCAGATTCCCTTGTTTCTCTTAATAGAAATAAATAAAATTCATTAGAGCTCTGCATGAAGGCCGTCACATAAATTCAAACTCACGAAGATGACTGTAAAATCCACATGGGATGTTTGTGCATCAATAAATGCATTGCCATAAATTCGGGGGAATTAAAAATCCACACGGGTTGGAAGTGTCTTAGAGAAAGAAATCCCATTGACTTCCACTGAGACTTGCGCTGAGATAGGCGCTTTTGAAAAAAAATATGATCCTTAATATTTAGATTTTTATTAGATATTCCCCCTCCACGGGCTGTGCTGTTGAGGGGAAGAGATACAAGCTATTCAAGTCACAGAGTTGTGGTGAAGAGATGCCTGGAGTCTGAGCACAGAATGTTCTGGTTCACCAGCCCGTTATCAGTATCTAAGGATTTCCTTCAAAATGTACCAGGCAATAAACCTTTTCTTATTTTAATTTAAAAAAAAATACCTCGCAACAGACATGAACAAAAAATGCCTCTAGGCACCACTGGAAGGTACTTGATTCCAGTATAGAACTGGGGAAACTGAGGCACAAGGGAGGGGAAGTGACCAGGCTAAAATCACCGAGAAAAACTATGGCGGATTTATGAACTGAACCCATCAGTCCCGATTCTCAGCCCGTCCCCCTCCCCAAACACTAGACAACAGAGTGCCCAAAATGAACACAGTCCAGGAAAAAACTCCAATCCCAGTGTTTTAACGCAATTAAAAAGAATCCAATAAGCCTGTGCGAAGCAGATTGTGCGTTACAGGCGTCTGTAATATATTGTGGCGGATAAAGTTACGAGCTGGCTGGAATTTGCAGAAAAGGATCGTGCATCGTGAAATATTTGAATTTCAGTTTAACATGTGCAATGAAGCGGCCCTCTGTTCTTCCACCTGCATAAAATGTCATTTTTACCTTTGAAACTGATCTTCACCTGAAATTAATGAGGGGGCTGTTGGTTACACAGATGTAAAGGGAGCCACTCCGAATTTGCACTAGGAATAATTGAGAGCAGAATTTGGCTCGCAGATGAAAGAATCAAGCCAGCTGAGATATTAGATTTGTTTCCCTGAGCACTGTATTTTAATATTTGTGTAATTCAGCACAGGTTGGCTCCAAAATTGGGTGTGTTTCCCTCTGAAATAAGCCAAATTAAACAGCTTGTTTTCAAATTCACTTCCCAAAGCCCAGATTGTCAAAGACTGGGAAGGGGCTCATTTCCAGTCAACTCATCAGTAATGCTTCGACAAACACCCGTTTCTTTCCTTGTTATTCGTCACTATTTCAAGTTGGAATTTAGTGCATGCTTATTTCCCCCCTTTAGACATAAAGCACAAACCCTCGAGCTAACAGGGGCTGATCAAAAGCTGCTTTAAGCAGTGGAAAGACACCCATTGACGTCAATGGGTTTGGGTCATGTTCATGGGGTCTGATTTAAACTCACCAGTCACGTCTAGGAAATCCATCTTTAGCTCAACCTGCAGTAGGTCGCGCCATTGCAAGGGTTGAATGATGGGTTCTGACTCTTCTGAGTCGACTTCTGGAGTTTCATGGATCTCGCTTGATACTAGCTTTGCAGGGCGGCAAGGTAAAAACACACCCAGTTTTTGAGCATTTGTGGGACATAAGTCTCATTCAGATCCATCCTCGCCCAAAGCGCCTAATATAACTGAGCTAAACGTTTGTCTATCAGTTTGGATGCTAAATAATGGACCTCCAGATTGGAAGACACCCAGAAAGTGGATTCTCTGCCTAAAACCAAATTCACGATCACAGTGTCTTTCCCACGCGTGAATATTTTGGCATTTGAATAAGAATTCCCTCCTCCCTTTGCAGATTCATTTAATTACTTTGTAAAATACAGCTAAAGGGGAAGGGGAAAGCGACTGTAACAACACCAGCACTGATTTCATTTTGCTTGCATTAAAGATGAACAAACTGTATTAACTTGTAGCAGAAAAAAACAACAGCGTTTCTTATCTGAGCAGAGTTTATATTGAAACTCCATTCGATTTTATATTGTAAGTGCCTCAGAACGGTACCCACCACCAATGGTGTATGAATTATAAGTATCAAGGGGTAGCCGTGTTAGTCTGTACCCACAAAAACAACACGGAGTCCGGTGGCACCTTCAAGACTCACAGATTTATTTGGGCATAAGCTTTCGTGGGTAAAAAACCCACTTCTTCAGACGCATCTGAAGAAGTGGGTTTTTTACCCACGAAAGCTTATGCCCGAATAAATCTGAATTATAAGTAAATACCTTTATTCTAATCCTACAGGTTTTGTTCAATTCTCTGCTTTGAAGGTTATGTGCAAGATACACATCCAGTGCATTCAATAATTCTAGTCTCTCCATGAGCCATTGTAGTCAATGGAAAGACTCCTATTGTTTTCAGTAGACTTTGGATCAGGCCCTGTGAGGCTTGGCAGATAAAAGATACTAATGAGAGATCTCAAAGATGGAGTCCCCTATAGTGGGGTTCAGCAATTCTTCAGCTCAGTCTAAAGCTGTTGAAGTCCAGAGCTCCAGCCACACTTTACTGGGGCTCAGAGAGATTTGTACTGATCTCCTCTCGTGGCACAGAGAGGAAAATATGATTGGAATTATTCCAATCAATGCACGTCGCAGAGTGTCACAGTGCAGATTGCTTTTAGCACAGCGAGACACAAAAATTTGGCTTCACGCCTTTCTAATTTCAGCCCCGAGTTCAGCATGAAAAGAGGAAAAATCCTACCCTTTCCAGATCTGATATGAAACACGAGCGACAAGAAAAACGGAATCTACTCAGTTTCGATCCAGTACAAAGATCAAAATTGTATTGACGATAAAGGCCAAAGTTAGGAGGAGCTGCAGAAGTTTGACACTAGAATGAAGTTAAACCACCAAATTAGCTGTCAAGGAAAGTTGCATTCGATCATTACATAGTATGAAAAAACACTGATCAGAAGGAAAAAAGCAGATGCAAGTAATAGGTGAAAACTAATAAGAGAAAGTTGACCAATCAATTTTGGATCCAATTTTTTTGATTCTTAAATCTCTCCTTTCAAGCCACTTTGGTCTTCAGTTGATTTTGATTATAAAATAACAGAATCAATAGATCAAAGCCATTCTAGCCATTTCGGAAAAGGATGGACTTTTTGACTACTTAATTATTGACATCATAGGATATGTTGGGACATAAACTCTCAAAGGGCAGGTGAAAAGACGACATTCTTTTTACAGTGAGTTTCAGTTGGAATTAAATTAAACCTGTCTCCTGTTTTGCAAGAGGTAGAAGGGGAAGGCATTAAAGTAACCGGAGCAGATCCTACTCCTGTTAAGGTTTGTCACTGGAATTCAATGAAAGCAAGATGAGCCCATTCGTTTGAATTTGAGCGACTGGTAGATTTCTACTTTCATGTAATACTCACAAAGCTTTTCAGCACACCGTGTTCAGGCGTAACTTTTTTACAGCCGGCACACAGACAGGATAAAAAGAAGAGATGGAGAAAATTGTATTAAATGGATTTCTTTGCCTTTGCTAAGCAATCCTGTGCACTGTTCCTAAAATATGTGTTTGATCCTCTGTCATCTGCAGACTCCATCAGGGGCGGCGGTGGAGTGAAATTGACAACAAGTCGATCCGGGCACATCATTAATTTCAATGACATCCTCTTGTAATTAAAAGAATAAAGAAACATGACCGTGTGCAGTGAAACGGGGTCCCCTCATCAGGTGATGAACGAGCTGCTCGCTGTTTCTGGTCTGTAATTAAATAATTGGAGAGTCCGATCCTGGGCAAAAACTCCCGCTGGCGTCAAAAGAGTAAGAACCAGTCAAGAGCGTGGGAAACAGTCCATTAAGAGGCCTACATCTGTTCCCATCTTAAATCCATGGGAAAGGTCCCACTGAGTCCAGATCGAGCCCACAAGGGGCACAGGTCCCAGAATCGGGCTGTTTGTGTTAGTGCCAAGTTAAGAATATGTGTTAACAAGTGATCGTCTCCAGATTATTCTTTTCTTTCTTAGCATCTTATGCGGTCTCCGAAATGTGCTGATTTGATACTCGCGCTGCAGCGTCTCCTGAGGTTGGTTTGGGTTCAGATTGATCATCAGAAGTCTCCTTTCGCGTTTTACCAAGGGGGCCAGTCGGAGCTGTTTTTTTTTAAAAGTTAAAGCAGAAAAGATTACAAAGTGCTGAAGACAAAAATACCCTCCTCGTGCCTGGTATTCCTGACCCTTCGACAGTAAGGAAATACCTAAAGCAGCGCTTTATGGAGAGAAAATAGTCCAATTTATTCGGCACTTTTATTATTAATTGCAACACTATCAAAATCCACGCGTCTGTAAAAAGTCTGGCGTATGATTTTCTTTCACATACGAGGGGAAACTAAACAGGAAAGTACTTTTCAAACTCTCCGAACGATGCCACTTCCCAAAAAGCAACACAGACCGAGCTTTCGCTACCTATCCAGTTTCTTCTTCCATAGGTTGAAATATGTGCTATTTATTTTCTTTAAACGACCTTCAATTTAAAGGTCCCTAATTCTATTTCAACGGTTGCCCATGGTAAAACCAGTTAACATTATAAAATTCTCATAATTAAAAAAATACATTGAGTATAAAATATTACTGATAATCTGACATAATTAAGATTTGGATACAATTTCATAATGCTAGTAATTTTGTTTGAGAAGTGTGTTTCTGTCTATCTATTCTCCAATAATATCAATCAGATTTGGAATAATTATTATATATTTAAACCATGACATTTATTGCCAGAAGGACAGAACAAATACCAGGCTTGTACAACCATCTATAAAGCTGAATTATGTCACAACACAGTAATATTTTTACACACACACACACACACACACACACACACACACACACACACACACACACACACACACACACACACACAGCCTAAATGCAAATTCCCTTTTGCTGAGAATTCGCCACAAACATTGCACAGGTTTCAGAGTAGCAGCCGTGTTAGTCTGTATTCGCAAAAAAGAAAAGGAGGACTTGTGGCACCTTAGAGACTAACAAATTTATTAGAGCATAAGCTTTCGTGAGCTACAGCTCACTTCATCGGATGCATTCGGTGGAAAATACACATTGCACTGTGCATACAGGCAGCGACAGTGAATTTACACTTTCAAGCTAATGCAATACAAATAGTCAATTTGGGATTATTTATTATTGTTTGTTAATGTATCACTTTTTTTGTTTTGTTTTGTGGCTCCTTTCCTTCCTTTAGGAGATACGGCCAGGATCCTGACAGCTTCTGAGCAGCCTCAACTCCTTGTTAAAGTTAACAGCAGTTGTTGCAGTTCAGTTCCTTTCAGGAGATGGCTGAAAAGTAGCCCATCAGACGAGTATGCTGTGGCTCTGAACTGCAAAACCCTGATCCAACACTCCTTGAGGTCAAATTGAGCCTTTCCTTTGACTGCAGTGAGGTTTGGACAAGGCCTAATCAGCAGTCACACATGTTAGCAGTACGGTTGTGAATTGAGTGAGGTTCTGCATTATCAGTGGGTTGATGAAAGCTGCCACTGGATTTTACTCCTGAGAAAATTGTGATTTGTTTGTGGCAAAGGCAGTTGTTACATAGTGGGGGGGAGGGAGTCTTCTGAAATTGATAGTAGGATCATGGATTTTGTATCAACAGAGTTATCACTATCTTCCATTGCTCCATTCAGTTTCCAAAGTCAAGTCTAATGGCAAGGTATATGCATTGGGATCTATGGGCCTCATCCAAAGCCCACTGAAATCAACAGGCTTTTCCCCACTATTTCAATTGGCTTTGACTAGGCACTCCCTGTGCACAGTTTTGATGCCATGTGTTTTCATGTTATTTTCACCATGTCTCCAAAGGACATTTTCCCCTCCTCTAAAAGCTTCTGTACTATGTCAGATGCTGAGTTACAACATGTGTTTCAGGACTGTTGACTTTGTGCCAGAATTTCTTGTTAGTTGGAAGGAATTTTGCAATGTCTTTCTCAAAGGAATGAAACAGGCAACTGGGATTGCCTTGCTGGAAAAAAAAGGATCTGGAATTTGAAGATTTGTGTTTCTAATGTAATAACACTACTTGACGGTTCACGTATTTATTTAGAAAACAGTATTACATTAGAGCTGGTTGAATAGTAAAATAGCTAATGATTCATGCATGTTTTTGCTACATTTTTCACTGTAACTCATGGGGTTGTATTATTCATTACTCCTATTTGCGGTAATGGCTATTTAGACAACTGCCAGTTACTCCTGAAAATATTTAGAAAATTACATAACATAACATAAACGATTAGATTAATCTGAAAATTCAAACTGGAAAGAATGGAAATGAAAAGAATGGAATCCAAACTGGAAAGAATTTGTTATTCCCAGTGTTCTATTTTGGCTCTCCCCCTATTTAAAAAGTTTCCATCATCCAGTCAGGAAGCAGAAACCAAATTAAGTGACTGACTTAGGCGATAAGGTAGTCCATATTCTTATTGTATATCTCCTGATATGCCCCTGCACTAGAAGAGCTGTGAATGGCTGCCTAGAGCTGCTACACCATTGTTATGGTATCTAAAGATCCACATTTAGAGTAGCTTTTTATGGTCCCTTTGCCATGTTTCTGCAGCCCAAAGGGATCAAAGCATAGGTCAGGATCTATTCCTGTATATTGTATTTGATGAAGATTGATGATGAAGGAGAGATGGCTGTTATATGATTATTCTGGAATAAGCATGTCCACAACATGGAGGTTTGTACTAAAATAACTATTCCAGAGTAATTATTTTGGAATAGCTATTTTGATACATTTTCAGAAGTGCTCACCGTTGACTTAACTCTGCTCTCGTTGAAGTCAGGTGTAAAACTACCTTTTTATACACCTGTACTTACTCCAGGGACATTGCATTCAGTGCTGAGCATCTCCTTACCAGAAAGTTATAGAGTTAGTGGGGTGGAGGGAGTGGAGAAAAGAGTAGCAGAAATAATCGGGCCGCTGGAGAAAAATGACATAGAAACATATTAATGACATTGAGGGCTAGATGGAGACTTGGACTGTATGCCTGCGAGGTGAAGGAAGAAGTCCCCTGCATGGGCTACCTGTCTGCTCCATAGGTCTGGACACACTGTGCATCTGCTCAGTCCCTTCTTGAAGCAGGTGGGCAAGGAGCATCAGAGAATGGGCACAGCTTGACTCTGTCCCTTCCGTGTGCCAGCCAGCATAGCTCAGGGGGCTTCAGGAGGTGAGGGGATGTCATAATTTGCTGCTGCTCTAGGCCAACAGTAAATGATCACCCTCTCTCACTTGGAGCAAGGGGAAACCAAGGAGAGAACTGTGCATGCTAGCAGTGTCTTTGAGTCACAACATCTCTCAGGGCTTCCCCTGAGAGAGTGCAGCTCAGACATCATGCCTTGCTCAGGGTAATGCCTAAAGGTACACGGTAACCCTGAATACATAGCAGGGTGATTAAAGACCAGCAATAGACATCTACAAATATTGGATGGACTGATGAAACAACAAGGAATGTAAGGAATTATTTAGGGTAACAGAAGGAAGCTATTCAGAAGCAGAAGATTTAAACTGGATATTGGGCAAAATATTATTATAGTGAGGTCAGTTAGGCTGTGGAATAATTTCCCAAGAGAAGTGGTGGAAATGCTCTCAGTTAGGGCATTTAAAACTATCCTGGGAGAGGAACTATAAAATGTACTGTTGGGAACAAAGCTACCTACCTACCTACCTAGGTTCAACTAGGCTGTGCTATTGCTCTGCCACCAACATGCTCTGTGATCTTGAGCAAATCACTTTAGCCCAGGTCCTCAAAGGAACTGAAATCAGTAGGATTTAGGGGACGTAAATACCTTTGAGGACCAGGGCATTGCCTTTCTTTCACTTCACATCTTTAGATGTTAACCTCTTTGGGGCAAGGACTGTCTCCTACTATGCATACCTAGCACAAAGGTCCCCCAATACCAGCTGAGGTTTCTAAGGGTTTCTAAGGGTATGTCTAACAGCAATGAAAAACCCAGTGATGGCCCATGCCAGCCAATTCGGGCTCATGAGACTCAGGCTGCTGGGCTGTTTCATTGCTGTGTAGACTTCCAGGTGTGGGTTGGAGCCTGGGCTCAAGGACCCTGCCAGCTGCGAGTTTTTCTTTGCTTTGTAGACATACCCTTTGGCTATGTCCACACTAGCAACTGTACATGTGTCCATGTGTGTAGTTGTACGATAGGCCCCTTCTTGTCCACATCTAAACTCCAGAAGCACATAGAGGGGGAGTAAGCTATTGTGCTTGAAAGTGCTACTGTTATATCAATAATATCTATCTACTCATTTATACCATGGCCACCACCATTGTTTCTCAGCACATTGCCAAAATAGATTCCACACTAGCTTTTGCACTCTCTCATTTCTCTGATTCTGCAAGAGAGAATGGTCAATGACTGTAACAATATTTTCTATACTAATCATTTTAAAGTTCATTATGTGGTAAATCCTTCAGGCTTGATTCTTCTCTGTGTGTGAGAAGAAAAAAACAGCAAATCACTGGGGAAAATGTGCATGTCTGTGTGCCATCAGGGCAGCACACTTTGCATCATATTTGGCTCCATTTGTTTTGCCTGATTGCTGGATCTGGAGGTGGGTGGGGGTTTTGGATTTGTGCCTCTGCCTAAGGCAGTCATTGTTCAACCCTATACTAATGTCCATGCATGGGTCTCTTCTCATGGATCATTGGTCTAACCATCTGGCACATTCTGCTAGTACAATCCAGGATGGATTTCTTGGGCATTTCTTTACTAGATATGAGATCCTCTTATGAAACGATATGTGAGAAATAAACAACATTTGTCTGGAATCACAGAGTTCTAATTGCCCATAAAACAGTTATACAGTTTTACCCCACTTTTCATGTCCAATCCATGCCTGCTACAGCCATAAACTGCACAGAGCTAGACAATTCTACATATATGATGGCCTTTATAGACTGCCATATTGTTGTTGTTAGGGTTCTAGGATTTTGTGACACATTTCAGAAGGGAAGTAAAAGGCATATCGTAACCTGAATTTTTACCTGTGATGTGCCATGTACATGCCTCAGCTAAGGAATGGAGAGCGTGACATGCCTTTAGGTTGATTGAGAAATAAACCATCCAACAGAGCGCTGCTGCCCATCTCTCTTTTTGTGTATGTCATTTCCATTCAGTCATGTCCTTCCACCACTCCTGCGCTGGGAGATCTGAAACACCTTGTAATGCGGTGTCTACCCCACTCAAGGCCTAGAGGGGTTAAGATGGCCAATTAACTGCCCGGGCTGCACCTGGAGAAGACAGGGAGCAGGGATTTAATTAAGCCGGAAAGCTGGTAACAGCAGGCAGGGAAATAAGCTGCAGTTACTCCCTGGGAGAAGGAAGGTGTGTCTGGGGTTAGAGGCATGTAGCCTATGGTTATGCCCTGGGAGGAGTGGGAGTTTGGCTTTGGGAAACCAGAGATGAGGGAGAGTCAGAGAGGCAGGCAAGGCTCAGGGGAAAAGCAGCAAAGTATGGGGTAGGTCAGACCTTGGCTGCAGATGAGAGGGCCCCTGAGCCAGGACCTGGAGTAGAAGGTGGACCTGGCCACTGGAGGAGTGGCACAACTGGAGCAGTAAAGGGAAGACTGCCATTTTGTGGGGAGGGACTTCGATACGTTCCACCCCCGCCCTCAAAAGGAGAAACATATGCTGACCTGGCTGGAGGGCCAAGTCATGAAGAGGGAGCTCCTTGAGTGGCAGCCAGTGAGAGGATGATGGGAGAGACACCCACAGGGGGGATGGTGCAATGCCGAGCCAGACCTAATCCCCCAAATGGCCAGGAGGATGTGCTGCTAAGCAGGGAGTGCACCCTGTGACACACCTATAGAGAACAGTTGTTTCATTTGAGGTTATGTATATAGTACCATACGTGTCTATGGTGTTTTGCAGATGTGTCAGAAGACAGGCCTCTGCCCCAAAGGATCTACAAACGATTAGCTCCATCCTGCTGCCATTTACATCAATGGCAAACTTCCCATTGACATCAGCAATCTAAGATTGAGCCACAAGGACCCAATTCTGCTAGGATCATGCTCATTGCTTCTAATGTTTGTGAGCAGAATGGAGCTGTACTGGGATCATTTACTTTAGGCCAGAGATGCCTTTAATCACATTGAGTAATAACTTACTCCACAAGTAGGGACACTGATACCAATGGGACTTTTCTGGAAGTAAGGCATGACTCTGTGTAAGGAAGCATGGCAGAATCTGGTCTTCAATGAAGATAATTTGCCCTGTTACATCTGCCACAGGTCTCGTTTGCATGAGAGAACAGTATCTTTGTGAACAGATCTCTCCAAGAAGCTAAGATGATGGATCTTGCATTTGGAACTCTGTGTTAACTGAAAATCATAGAAAAGTTAGATGGAAAAGGCAAAGACCAATTATGGGCATGACCCTGTGTAGTATATGTGTGGAGTGCAGCACTTTTAAGTGTGAGGTAAACAATAAGCACATGTGAGCCCAGTCCTGTACTAATGACACTGCTGTCGCATGGCCACTGAGTTACATCTTCTCAGTACCAGAAGTAAGGCAAAAGAGGAGAGAGCATAGAAAAGTCTCTCACTTATCTGCTGAGTGTCAGATCCTCCTCAGGTTTCTTTGCTCAGTGTAGGACCAGGGGTAGGATCCAGATGGCATCGCACCACCATTTTGCTCCCTCTATCCTGTGGGCAAGTGGGGAGTCACTTTGGCTCCACTATGCAACTTAGAGCTGCCTCAGGGCTGCTGTAAGTTATTCCCCCTAGGAGCTGTTCCTCCAGCTCAGGATCACCATAACTCAAAGTGCCCTGGCCACAGGGCCACAGTGTTTTGTATGACTTGGGGAGGGGAGGGGGGAGAGAGAGAGCAGGAATAGGGGACATAGAACTGGCTACAACACCTTTATACTACCTGGGAATTCCCCCATGTAAGAGGAATCGCCAGCCAACTTTCCATCCCCTTTGAACCACCAGAGAAGTAATAGAGTAGGAACCAGGGTCTACCCCTGAGAATCCTGCTTGGGGCTATGTCTCCTCAGACACAGTTATACTCTGCCACACTTGCAGGCTAAGAAGGAATCTGAGACTTTGTTCCACGGGGGAGGACTGTACCACACAGCGCCTGCTCACATTTGCTTCTCTATTGTGCAAGGACTCTAGGATCAAGACAACCTCTGTCAGTCCATCTCCCGCCCCATCCAGGATTGTGCAAAGTCCCTGTCAGAAAGAGAGCTCCAAAAAGGGGCTCTTCGGGGCTGCACCATATGGGGAGGCAACTTGGTCCTTGGTGGAAGAGCTGGACTTTATTCTTAGCTCTGCCACTGACCTACTGTGTGACCTTGGGGAAGCCACTTAGGCTTTCTGCCTCATTTTTGCCAGTGGTAATGTGAGGCTAATAGTGCTTCCTTTGTACAGGGCTGTGGGATCTGTGGATGAAAAGCTAAGCATTGCTATATTCAGGAGCGCACAAGATAGCATGTTATCTTCCAAATAGGGATATACAATTGGCTGGCCCGTTGGGCTGAAACTTGACTTTTTTGTCACCCCAGAACCCTTGTGAGGTGACTGCTCAGGAAGGGGCACGTTGGATCTGTGCATGGATCCTACTGTACCTTGCAGTAAGTGCCATCCCAGCTGCCTTTTCACACAGGGATAGGTATCTACTCAGTCCGAGCACAAGTACTACGCAGCACCTCGCCATCATGTATTATTACTCTGGTCCTCTCTAGGGCCAGGGCGTTGTCCTAAGCACTGTACAAACACAGAACAAGAACAGCCCATGCCCTGAAAAGCTGACTTATTAAGGGATTTAGCCTCAAAACATCTCTGGGAAGTAGGAAAGGACCACCACCCTCATTCTACCAATGGAAAAAAACCAAGGGACAGAGAGACAAGTTGATCCTCTGCTATAGAGTGGGACTGGAACTGGAGTCTCCAGGCACTGAAACCCTGGGGTAGTGAGGTGAATGAGAGTTAGTCACTGACTTCAAGGGGGCCAAGAGTTCACCCAAAGCCGTCTTCCGCCCTCCCACCCCGGGGCTGTTAGTAGCGCCCCCAAACATACACCATGCGCCACCTCCTGGCATGCAAATCTCCCACCGACTTCAGATGAATCCCCTTGAATGTCGGATGCATGTTTTCAACAGCAAAAATAAAATGTCGAATAGGGTCCACGCACCTGCCATTTTGCATGAGACTAATGGAAATAGAGCCCTCAAATCAGTGCATTGGGCCATGTCTCCTTATTGCCTTGAGCTCATCAGTTCCTACTGGTAGCTGGGGAATTATCCAATAGGAATCACCTGTGGTGTGGCGTGAATCTTCCCCTTCTTGAAAGCGATTTTTAAAAATCAATGAAACGATTTATTCAGTGCTGTATCATTAGACCACGCTATAAATAGGTCTTCTGAAGTGCAAAAACTTTAGAGTAAATTAATTAATTTGCTCGTTCGTCTCCCCCCCACTCCCCACCAACACCCCCCCTCCATTCATGCCTAAAATGAGTTTAAATTAGATTAGCAGCGACTTGGGGGGGGGGGGAATTGAATGCCCTGATCTAGTTTTAGACTATTTCTCTATATACTTTACAAACTGAATCTTTCTTTACTCCACCTGCTGTTCCAGGGCTTTCCTTGGCTACTCTACGCCGATGAATAAAGTTTACCGTGTGGCTCTTTCAAAAAAGAAGGCAAAACAATTTTAGAAAGGGGCCTACGCCCCTTCACATACCCAGCCTCTGCCCTTCACTTCGTTGAAAGCAAACCTGATCACAGGAGCAGCGCTCAGAAACGATGAAATAAACATTCCTGCTAGAAGAAAACCTTCTTCGCTAGCGTCGGAGGTTTCAAACCGAAGGCTGAGATTTTTATCCTCCCATTTCTATCTAGCTCCCTTGTCGAGCCTTCGGAGATTGTTTTTGCTGGAAGGAGAGGGGTTGGATGAAATCGTTTTAGAGGCAGGTTGAATGCAGACAGATTCCTGCCAGAATTGCGTAGGCAACACACTTTGCAAAAAGAGCCAACACGTTGCGGGGGCCAGGAGAGAAGCGAGTGATTAAATCATAAAGGGGCCTTTTGTTAAATTATTAATCTAGTAACCGTGCTGAGAGATCGCCTCGTTGTCTTTTAAAAGTGGTGCAAATGCAGGAACACGGTTATTTCCGATGGCTCTCACAGAGCACTCCTGAAGTTCCAGAGCAAGGAAGCTTTACAGGCAATAGAGAAGGCACCTCCATTCTGGAAACCTGTTGTTTCATGAGTGTACAAAATTTGCTTTATTATGGAATTTTTCTTTAAAAATCAATAATCAAGAGGAGTTGCAAAGGTCGCGATTTAAATAGTTTAGGACGTGGCACATTAACAAGACCTGCGGAGGATTAGAAATAAGATCTTCTGTAAACTGGGGAGAGATTTCTCAAAATAAAACACAACCCAAGGGCAGACCCATGTTCACAGTTCTATCCAGGTTAGGGAAAACCAGCTCCAGGGCTTGGAAACTTGTGACTGACATTTAGAGACAAGACACTGATGTTTTGAAATCACTTAAGTGTTTTAAACAAAACTCACTAGGCTTGGAGTTTGAAAAGCAGGATGGTTGGGAAATGGGTTTGTTTGCTGTAGGATCTGGCAGATGCCGAGTTCATGAGGGGTACGCAGGGCTTCTGGCTCTGAACCATGTTTCTAAAATAAAAATAAAATAAAGCAAAAAAAAAAAAATCCAAACAGTGCGAATAATCTACTTTTTGTCACCAGGCCAAGGGACTCATTCATAAGACCGAAAAACAATTGTTATGTAATGTACAGCCATACAAAACACAGGCTGCAAGACTACCATTCTTCACGAAGGAAAATCTGTAACTTCTATTTAATCCTCGGGAATTAAAACTGATGGCAAAGAACTGATGAAGATTTTTTGCTTTGACCTTATTTCCCAGAAATATTGTCAAAACCAGAAGCCCTGGACAGCCCTTAAGAACTGGGCTCCTGCCCAGACCTAGAACAAACAAATATCCCATTTTCCAAGAATAATTATTTCCAAACGTGAAACTCATAAATTGCTTCAATAGTTCCCACTTAAAGAGCTTTGGGGGATTTTTTTTCTCGCTAACTTAATTTCAATTGCTTGGAAAAATTAAAGACAGTTAAAAATTAGTGCATAGCTTTTCAGCTTCCAGATGGAGTTTACATCAGCTTCATGGTTCCTACAATCCATGTCATAAAAGGAAGTTCTCTTTTAAAAAAAGAAACCTTCTTTGTAGTGTTCAAAATAAGTTCCACCGTTGTGGACAAGCGTCTTAAAGTGATATTAATTGTTAGATAGAAAAATCTCTGTAAAATCTCCTGCCTCTTATGTTTAAGCTTAATTTAAAGTTTAAAGGATATTTTAAGTTTACTTTTGGAACTCACCTTTTAAACTATTTCTACAGTAAAATTTGTTGTAGCATATTTCAGTGTTACATAGAAAGGGATTGGAATCAAAAGTTGGGTGTATATCACAGTTTTGGAAAACTTTAATCCATTGGGCTGTATCAACCCAAACAGAGAATTGTCATAAATCGGGTGATACTGGGTACAAAGCTAAATCCGCACCTGTAGTTTTTACTCCGGCAACCAACACAATTGCTTTCAGTGAGACTTTTGCAGAAGGAAAGACTGCAGGATATGTACAGAGATATATTGGACTGAGTTTACTCTCTGAATGTCCTGGACATATAATAACATTATATCATCACAGATGTGCTTATGTACCCTACTTTGTTTGTTTGTTTGTTTGTTTGTTTTAATCTTCAGTACCAGCCAAAAAAAGTAAAGCAAGCAAAACAACTACAAAAATCCCCCAAAGACTTTCTTTGGAGGACTCTGCTGTATCACCAAACCACAATTGGCCTGCTTTCAGTAGCTTCATCTGAATATATTATTGTTCACATTTTATTCCGACATCAATACACTTGCTCATTTGGTTAGGAACTTTCGAAAACCAATCTCTGTATTTCTTGATGCCTGGCCAACTTGATTAAAGGGTAGTAAAACTCTCTTAGAGGGTGGTGTCTAACACCGAGCTGTGAATTCTAAAGTCAGACATTGTTGGGAAGAGCCTTCGGTGTGTCTGCCCCATTAAAAGAACGGTGGACTTGGGACTTGCAAAGGTCAAGTCAGTATATAGAGCTCTGCTGAATAGAAAAGTGCCAGAGGTAAACAGACTCCTAGCTTTCAACTTGGCCTTGACCTTCAGATTATGTCTGACCTTTATGCAAAGGAGCATCTTGAGACTTTAGTGTGTTTCCCCCCTGTCTGCAAACATTTGCCTCGTTGAATGGTATCACAGCCCGGTTCCCAAGCTCGGAGGATGATTTGGAAACAGAAGTGAATAAAGACAAGGAAGAAAACGTGGCCGCTTTTAAATGATATTTTTAAAAATAGCCTTGAAATGAGAATAGAGTAGTCTTAAAAGAGAGATTTAAAAAAAAATTAGGACCATTTGCTAGTTAAAAAGAAATCTAAGGAGAAACCAACCTAAAATTTGGCTAAGACTCACTCATAAGCGACTATAAGGCTCTTTAGAGAATGTGAAACATAAAATGATGACAGGCCATTTTGTGATCTCCAGACTTTGTGTTTGTGTGTGGTGAACCTAGAGCTCAATCCCGCTGCCGCTGATCCAGTTGCAAAAGTTATCGTTGATTTCGATTTCGATGGGAGAAGGACAGGACCGACCCCCCCTTCCCCTTACGTTTTTAAAGAAATAAAATGACTTTCCGCAGTGAATTCTGCCTGATAGTTTCAGGGCGGATTTTGCTTGTCTGAATCATTTATTTAAAATGGGTTACTCATGTGAGTAAAGAGGAGAACTTGCCTGTGGTAATGGTTAACTGCAAAGATAATGTGCCATTCCATCATTGATCTAAAATAACTAATTAATCGGATACACACACACACATACATACACAGAGATATGGGTATAGATAGACGAGAGAGATTATTGGAAACAAGCCTTTCTTTGGTATTCCTTTGCTAACCTGATTTTTTTTAAAGATATCGTGGTTTTGGCTTACATCTAATGATCATTTAAAGCTTTTGTCAGCGACCAGAGCTATGGCAAATGTCCCCAAATAGGGTGGCAATAAATTACACAAAGCAAGACATTGCATAACAAGAGCAAACCTCCAAACGGAGCTAAGAACAAAGCCACAAATTAAAGTCCTTGGAAGTTTTAAAGATTTGAGTGACCAGATATTTGAAAACTTATGTTGGACGAATGCGCGCTCAAGACCTTCTTTTAATCATTAGCACCCTCGCTTTATTTCTGCGGTGCCCATCCCTACGTTTAAAATACTCTTAATTTTTTTTTAAACTCTGGGACATGGTTAAAACCGGTGTTATTATTTGATTGTTAAAGTATCAGGACGGGGCGTCTTAAGATTTGTTGCCTCAGAAAGCAGAAGTCTCTCAGGAAGGTGGCCCCTTGCTCAAAAACTTTCTCATTGCAAATTAAAAATAAAATAAAAAAACACCCTAAAAGAGCAAAATCCACTCGGACTAACCTCAAATAGTCATGCGAGGCAAGCCTGCCTGGAAATGCACGCGGTTTTATGAACCCTATCCTCTGGGCAAAAACCAGGCGAAGTGGAATACGTTTCAACCAAACGCTTTTTTGAAGGAAAACAGACACATACTTGTGTGAGAGGGTATGTGTGCGTATTAGCATCGTGCGCATATAAATAGACAGGATGCACACACACAATTATTTATTCGCGTGTGTACGAGAGAGGAAAACACACACACAGATTTGGAAAAGTTTTGGATTGAATTCATAATTCCGAGACGTGTGTCTGGATGAGAGAGACTGCGTATCTATATTATTTATTTGTTCAAAAACTTTAGATACTCTCAGGTTTCAGAGTAGCAGCCGTGTTAGTCTGTATTCGCAAAAAGAAAAGGAATGCATCCGATGAAGTGAGCTGTAGCTCACGAAAGCTTAGGCTCAGATAAATTTGTTAGTCTCTAAGGTGCCACAGGTCCTCCTTTCTCTTTTAGATACTCTGTTCCTCTCTCTGGCACACACGCGTACGTCTGAATTGTGTAGTCATTCAAAAACTTCTCTGTCGGTGCATAATCGAATTATTTACTCTCTCAGAACCTCTTCCAGAGACTGAGGCAGCTCATCTGTAAGCAGCTATCACTGAAAACCTCGTTTTGTTTTTTTAAAATGGGCAGTTATGTTTCCCGAGACGGCGTTCAATGCCATGCCGCCACCCAGTGAAAACAAGGAAAGGCTATGTCTGGTGTGGATTAATGCAGCTCTTAAAAAAAAATCCTCCCAGACTTTCCTTCTGCACATAGTTAGTGCAAGAGGATTTTTCAGCTTTTGCAATTATATGGCAGACCCAGCATCTTGTAGCATTGCTGATTGCTCCCACCCTTTCCCCAAAATTGTATCCTTTCCTTCATGGCTTTCCCCTCCCTGACTCTTCATTCTTTCCCTCCCAGGGGACCATTGTCTTTTACAATTGTTATGTAAACCCTCTCCCTCGCTCACTGTTTTAAATAAAAAACATATTTTTTAAAAGAAATCAAAAATAATTGAATGAACATTTGCAGGCAGAGAGAGGGGGAAAGAGAGCCACACAAGCTCCTAGCGATGAAACAGGCAGAAAACCCGTGCGGTTTAGGAGAGCCGTTATGAACTGCATCAACAGGCAAAAGCGTATATTAACTTCTAAAGTTATTCTAACTTTATTCTAAATAAAATCGAAGTAATTCGAAGTACGTCTAACGTTTCAGAAACAATGAGATTCTGAATTCTTAACAAAAAGAAAAGGAGTACTTGTGGCACCTTAGAGACTAACAAATTTATTAGAGCATAAGCTTTCGTGAGCTACAGCTCACTTCATCGGATGCATTTCTAGCTCACGAAAGCTTATGCTCTAATAAATTTGTTAGTCTCTAAGGTGCCACAAGTCCTCCTTTTCTCTTTGCGAATACAGACTAACACGGCTGCTACTCTGAAACCTGAATTCTTAACATGCTCAGACAAGCGTTGTGTCTCCTCATGGGGAAAAAGTTCCTGCACAGGGTATAGTTTTTTCGAAGTGTAGTTTGTAGTGCAAGGGCAGATCTTCCTGAGAGAACGCAGACAATGAATGGCAGTAATTCCTTTCCACCGTAGGGTTTTCTCAATGGGAATGTTCCTATAGTCTCCGCTCCTTCTTGATAAGATGCAGTTTGAGAAGCAAAAACTCCCCCCCCCCCCACTCCCGCTTGATTTTGTTTAGCCTGTCGCTTGTGCAGGGGTTTATTTTTTGCACAACTGCAATAAAAGGATTTTCGCAATAGGACTATTAGAGTTTTGGTTCCCACCCTCCCCCCCCCTTCTCTCTTCCCTTCCCCCCTCGCTTCTCCCGTGGGCTCTCAGCAGCCAATGAATAACTCGGCTGGGAGAGCCACGTAGTTTGCGTCAGAGCAGCTTGGCTGGAGGCAATGCAGCCTCCTCTGCAATTCCCAGGCTTTTAAAAAGATGAGGAGCCCTCCTTCCCCAGAGCCCAAGCGATGCCGAGTGTGATCTGACCCATGCACCGGCCTGCAAGCCTCGCTGCATGGACCCTGGGACTTTCGCAAGCGCCGAGGAGCTGGATGAAAGCACCAAGAGCATGGAGGGGTTCACGGGGGCGGGCAGTTTTGCTGCAAGCCAGTGCAGGGGTCTGGTGGCTCACTCTGCCTTAGGAGGGCCCCCCCCTCCTGCCTTCGTGCCGGGCTCTAACTACCTCAGCCTGGATGCTCCCAGTGCAGGTCCCGGGGAGCCCTCCAAGCAATGCATTCCGTGCCCTGCTATCCCCCAAAGTTCATCCACCACCCCGCCTTTGCCTTATGGATATTTCGGCAGCGGTTATTACTCTTGTCGGGTTGCCAGGAGCTCCCTCAAACCTTGCCCCCAGTCCAGCTACTCTGCAGAGAAATACGTGGACACCCCAGCGGCCGCTGATGACTACCAGACCCGACCGACAGAGCTGGCTTTCTACCCCAGCTATGCAGGCCCTTACCAGCCCATGGCTAGCTACCTGGACGTTTCTGTAGTTCAGACCATAGGTGGGCCGGGAGAGCCCAGGCATGAGACACTTTTACCCGTGGACAATTATCACCAGCCGTGGGCTTTAACCAGCGGTTGGAACAGCCAGATGTGTTGCCCCAAAGATCAAAACCAGGCTGGGCACCTCTGGAAATCTGCCTTTTCAGGTAATGTCCCCAAACCCTTGCCCTGCTTTCTCGGCTTAAGGTGCCTCTCGGAAGCTTTAGGTAGACTGATGTGCCAGGCAGGTGACTTAGCTGAAATGGTTGCTCTAGTGTGGAACGATGAAGGGATCTATAAAGAAGTTTTCAGATGTGGATATTCCAGTTCAGGGATGTACAATTGCAACATGTCACACTCCAAACAAATAGAAGGCTACCGATATAATTCTGACACCTAGCACGGTCTAAGCAAATAAATAGACTCCAGTGCTGATTCGGATTTAAGAAGGTACTCTGCAACATGGCACAATGCAAGCAAGTAAACGCATCAGTATAATTGTGATGCAATAATGCACTCTGCAAGAAGCCACAATCTAAGCAAGTGTGTGTGTGTGTGTGTATTCCCATTCAGGTATGTACCTTGCAATATGGTGCATTCTAAGTGTGTGTGTGTACAACACACACACCTATTCATATATATATATACACACACACACACACCTATTCAAGGTGTGTATATATATGAATGAATATATACACACACACACACACCTATTCAAGCATATGCTTTGGAATATGCCACAAATTCAAGCGAGTCAATAGGTATTAATGGCATCATATGTGATTCTGTTCCGAGAGCGAGCCTTGCAACGTATTTGATTTTTTTTTAACTTAAAAAAAAAAAGGGAAGGATAATTTATGGTGATGAAATAATTCTAGAGAAATAAAGGGGCGTTTGGTTGTCCCCATTTAGAGGAGGCAACCCCCTGAAATGGGATAGAAGAGAAAAGGAGCCATATTTGAAGGTAGCACAGAGACTGGCGAGCTAGATTTTTTGGCCTCCGTAGGATCAGGCATGTCCTGGCCACTTTATCCAGAAGAAAGAAAGAAGGGGGGGGATGTTATGGGGTGTTGGTCAGTTACACGCCCTAGATGCAGCGTTCTTGTCTGTTTCCCCAGCCCCTGTGCGTCCAGCTAGTCTTTATCCCCGGAGCTAAGCTCTGTTTTTTCTCCGCGCTCAGATATGGCCCAGCAGCCGCCGGACGCCGGTTCCTTCCGCCGGGGTCGCAAGAAGAGGGTTCCCTACAGCAAGGGGCAGCTGAAGGAGCTGGAGAAGGAATACGCCAGCAGCAAATTCATCACCAAGGACAAGAGGAGGAAGATCGCCGCCGCCACCAACCTCTCGGAGAGGCAGATCACCATTTGGTTTCAGAACAGGAGGGTGAAAGAGAAGAAAGTGGTCGCCAAAATCAAAACCAGCAGTACCCCGTGAGGAAACAAGGCCAACACCACTATCGTAACAACACAGCCGCCACCCCTGCTCCCCTGTAGGATCTGGGTGGGCCTGAGATGTAAAGAAAAACCAACGGGGGGGGGGGAAAATCATCACCTGGAAATTTGACTTGTCCGTACCCCCCCCCCCTCGCTTCCCCCAGCCCCACGCCCGCCAGCTTCCGCTCAGTGAATCCAGGCGAAGGACGCGCTTTATCTGTGGCCTTGTTGTTGATCCTTTAATAAGTTAAACCCTTCTGTAAATGCCGTTGATTTAGGAAGATGCGACCTGATCCCGTCTGGCTGTAACGGAATGTGTGCGGTTTACCGGTTTTGCCTTACAGCCCCACATGAGCGTCAAAGTCTCTCTGTCGCTGTCTCTTTGTATGAGCTCCGTTCCCGAGAGCGCTCAGAAAACCGCCTCAATGAACCGAATTAATAAATTCCAAATGCTCTGGATGGCGTCTGGTTCAGCGTGTGCACCAAACTCGCCCGGTAGATTGCAAACCCCTCAGCGGTGGAGTTGAGGCATTTTTAAATGGAATAGTTTTAACAATT
This sequence comes from Dermochelys coriacea, assembly GCF_009764565.3. Lineage (NCBI taxonomy): Eukaryota > Metazoa > Chordata > Testudines > Dermochelyidae > Dermochelys > Dermochelys coriacea. Next base: position 10,146,072 of record NC_050094.1, read on the forward strand.
TCTTATGTGAGTCAGGAGAAAATTAGCCTTATAAACTACAGTCTGATATATATATTCTTATGTATAAATACACACATGTGACTGAATATATATACAGACGTATATATGAATATACACATTTATACTCGTTTGCATTCATATATATGTTTATATATAAATACACTCACAAATGAATATATATTATACTCAAGTGTGTATATATACAACTAAATATATATACACACACATTTATGCACACATATATATGCTTATATACAAATACACACGACTGAATATATATTTATAGTCGTGTGTATTTATATATAGTCATGTGTATGATATATGTATGCATGCGTATATATGTGTGTATGTGTGCACAAGACATATATGTATACACACGTGCATACATTATGTTTGTCATGTATATTTACACACGTACGTACACACATTTAAAAAGAAAAGGAGTACTTGTGGCACCTTAGAGACTAACAAATTTAAAGTGAGCTGTAGCTCACGAAAGCTTATGCTCTAATAAATTTGTTAGTCTCTAAGGTGCCACAAGTACTCCTTTTCTTTTTGCGAATACAGACTAACACGGCTGCTACTCTGAAACCTGTACCCACATTTAGACACACAAATGTATGTAATATAAAATGGATGTGTGCATAAATGCTGGTATATGTGTATGTGCATACTAAGTGTGTATAAATATATTAGTGCATTTATTTAGATACACATACACACAGCTCTATGTATATATGTACACTTACATACACACATATACATTTGTGTACTATATGTATATGTTTATACATACCCATTTCCGCTCTCCGGCTCTTCATAATAACCCGTCATATTCGTACATTTGATATCATATGCTGAAAGGATCTCCAATATAATACCAGTGTTAGATATTGTTAGATCTTGTACAAACGTCCTATAACAACATAGTGAAATAATATTGCTAGACTTGTAAGCTTATTTTATCTGTTAGGGTTGGGTGTACGATTTCAGAGAAGTAACTGGTATATTAATTGCTTTTTTCTTTAAAGTATATCATACAGAATCTTTTCAGTATTTAGAGGAAGAATCTTCCAGCAATGATTCCTCCACTACAGATGTATTTGAACTTGCATGTAAAACTCTAACGACTGGCACTTTCGTTTTATGTAAAGGCTAGTCAAACCTCTAAGGTGTCACAAGTCCTCCTTTTCTTTTTGCGAATACAGACTAACACGGCGGCTACTCTGAAACCTGCCAAAATGTCCTGCTCACTTCTTTTTTTTTTTTAAGCCCTAACCACTCAACTTACAGCGAATATCCTAAATAATGACAGACCATTGTTTAACAGCTTGTCTCTGTTCTTCCTTTTGGTGTTATATTTCTCATATTTACAAGATACCGTAATCTTCAATCTGTGAACCTTGACTCGAGGGAAATACCATAAGTGCAGTCCCATAAATATAAAGCGTAGGGTTAATAGATTGAGCAGAAATCTCTCTCTGTGTGTGTTGCAATTAGTAATAATTAATCTATTTCCCCAGTACTTGTACTTCCCCCCTGCTCTTACACATGTCAATATAACTGCATTGTATACTTGTCTGCCCCCCCACCCCCGCCCCATGACTCCCCGGAATGAGTGAATGTTGAGGGTGGAAAAAAACCCAACCAAAAAAGCCAAACAAGATTGTGACATTTTATTTTCCACGAGTGGCTGCTGGTGTGAGGAAGCCCAGGTGCGATGGGTGGATTGTGGGGGGCGGCCTGGGTGTGATCAAACTCTCTTGCTCATTCAGTATGGACGGGAGTAACCTAGAGGGTTATGATATGGATGATGGAGGGAACAGTTGATGGATGGGAGCAAGGGTAGGAGCAAATGGCTCTCTAAACTCTCCAAAGGTGGGGCTCCCAGCGGCGAGTGGGAGGGGCCTTCTCTGAGCCACAATAACTCAGCCCTTAACTTTGACCTTGGAGCCCCAGTTCCCTAAACCATTAGGCAGCAGTGACCTTGACTCTGAGCATTCCCCGTCTCCCGAATAATTAGGAAAGAGCCTCCTGGAATCAGAAGACGTTTAGAGATTGGTGTTAAAGAGGAGCTGCTTATTAGAAGACCAAGAGCTCCATCTTCTGTTTGCTAATGTAAAAGGACCACGGTGGCATGAGGTCTTGCCTTGTAAAATTCAGTGCCCAGCTCATGGTGTCTATATGTTTTATTTGTCTATTTCGAGGCCTGAGTTTCTCTTATCGGGCGTGTTGGGGACAAAAAATAAGAAAACTCAACACCATGGAAATTCCTGGGACAGGAATCTGTATTCGCGCGCTCACACATACACACAAACCCCACAAACAAGTACACACAGACATACAAATATTTATACACACACAAAGAGAGACCCACACATACATCCACACACAAAGAAACATATAAACAAGACACAGCCATACATCCAACAACACACAAACACTTTCAGATATAGACATAAAAATATACACAAGCATATACAAAACAAATACCTACACACAAATACAAAATCTCTCTCTCTCTCTCTGTCCTGGTATATCAATACACAAATAGAAGTAAGTGTTTAAACATCAGCCCATTTCCAGAGCGATGACTGAGCAAGCAAAGTTGATCTCTAACTTGGTAGCTGAAATATTTACACTAGGGCAGGGATGCAGGGGTCGACTCGAATCCGGAGTGCTTTGCTGCTAGCCTCGGTCCAGATTCTGCTCTGAGTTACCCCGATGTACATCCGGAATAACTCCGGATTTACACCAGTAAGATCAGAATCTGGTTTACTGGAGAACGCAGTGCAGCCCTCAGGATATGGGCTTCGTGGTGGTCTATTTTGTCTCTCTGAAGCGACTGAACTTCATCCCAATTTACCAGCACTTTCCTTTGTTACTTACAAAACATCACAAGCAAGCAGGTCACGAAGAGCGATTTCTGGGCAGGGCTGCACAACAAGAAGAATTGCTTACTGGCTTGCAAGACAGAAAGAAAGAAAAAGTAAAGAATAAGGTAGAAAATGCATTTGATGGAAGCAGGTATACACGCATGGTTCTGAGCCACATTTGTTCAATCCGCTTTCTTCTAGTTAATGAGTTGGGGGCCTTTGACATTCTAGAGAGAAACAATGGGCTGGGAATTATATTTCAAATTCCCTGAAACAATGAATTTCAGAGAATCAACAAACCAAATTATTGGCCCCTATAGGTTCAAGTTAGAAACCCCAATTTTGTCTGGTCTTCTGGCCTCTGGAATCGCTCTTGGCTAATCAGTTATTGAGAAGAAATCAAGACTTTTACGTGTGTTTGGAAAGGGATGCATTTCCTAAAGGTTCCTTCTATGTATCCTACAGGATTAAACCCATTGATCATGTATTTCCTCCTCCCTCCACTGGAATCTAAAATAAACAAACCAAAACACTGTGAGCAATAATGTAGTACATCAAATTAACATTATCTTCCCCTGTCCCCGTCTTCATTAATATTTGATTTAGGGTCCTTTCTAAGACCAACACTTTAATCATTTCTGTACTTCTGGGGCATGGAAAGCGCTATAAATCTCCCGAAATTTGCATTCAGGTATATTCGCTTGTATAGCTAGTAGGAGGTCTATGTAACGGAAACCGGGTTTGCGAGGCAAGCACAGTGACTTAATGAACTGGTTGCTGTAATTTATTCAATGCAAATAGATTCGACAGAAGCGCAAGTACAATATGACGGAGGTCAAGCGAGGGTTTGGGTTTCTAACAATAGGATATTTGCCTACCTGTTTGTATCAGAGGGGTCCTCAGAGCAATGCTTTATGTATTCCATAACGCACACAAGGTTTGTATAAGGGTCTCCTTAATGGAAGAACTTGTGTGGTTTATAACCCACCCACGCACATATATTGTCTGTATAAGAGGCATCTTTGAGCAAAGACTTCTGTATCCTAGTTTATATATATATTTTTACACACACACACACACACGCGGACTCTACAACTGAGTTGCTCCACGCCTGAAATATACCACTCTGAATTTGCTCCTCCTTTATTATCCTCAGCTACGTCCACTTCGAACTGAGACGAAAAAATGCGGGGGGGGGGGGAGGCCGGGGAACTAAAAAAGACCTTTTAAAAAACAGGAGGGTGAGAGTTATGAAGATCTTTATGGGGCGGGCGCAGAAAAACGCTTGGAAAGCTTGTAAAAAAAAGGGGAAGGGAACACTTTAAAAAAGAAGCAAAAGGATTTTCCTGGTAGGATGAATACCCTTTCCTCCCCTCGAACCGAGAACGAAGAATTTTCTGGATTTCTCTTCCATGGCTGCTGAAGGTGATTTTCCCATTTAACTTGAAACCTAGAGAAGCCAGAGTGATGTTTGTTAGGTCTACCCAGTCCATTCATATACATATATACGTGCAAGGTAAGAAAGGCTTTAAGATAAATAGCTGCGCGGGTTTTTCGGCTTGCTGGGGGGGGGGGAGTGAGTGAGCAGGATCCTCTGAGCTGGGGGAAACAAACAAAAACAACAACAACAACTACTACCCAACAAAACAAACCCCCAGCAAAATTGTTATAAAGGGATATGAAAGGAAGAAAAAGAGACAAACACAGTAAATGCATCCGATGAAGTGAGCTGTAGCTCACGAAAGCTTATGCTCAAATAAATTTGTTAGTCTCTAAGGTGCCACAAGTACTCCTTTTCTTTTTGCGGATACAGACTAACACCGCTGCTATTCTGAAACCAGTAAGAAGTTGTCAGCTCTAGAGGGGAAAATGGAAGGGGACTCCGGAGGAAAGACAAACACAGAACTAGGAATCCTTAGAAACAGGTCATTATTGTTTCGTCATCTCATTGTAGGCCAGGCATGAATCTCTCTGCTTGGGAAGAAAATCCACGTGGGGAGTAAGAAAAAAAAAATTAGGATGATTCTCCTAAGCATTCAGTGTATACACAAATCTCTCCTAAAAGACATTTTTTGAGTTGAAAATAATGTACCTTGTATTGCACTTGGATACCTGGTGTCTAGCACCATTGAGCATAGAATCATAGACTATCAGGGTTGGAAGGGACCTCAGGAGGTCATCTAGTCCAACCCCTGCTCAAAGCAGGACCTAATCCCCAACTGAATCATCCAGTTTTAGTTGCCCCAAATTCACCAGTATTTCAGTTACTAGTATAATCAGACTGCTTTTCACTTTTTCGGAAATGGTTATTTAGTTGGGGGATTTTTGCAGTTGACAGGAGAACATTAGCCAGGAGGCAAGAAAATATGAAAATAAATCAAGCGGGTCTTTCCTTTCTGCAAATCTAAATGCAAAATCTAAATTCCGGATTTTTTTAAGTGGAGACAAAATATTCTTCATCTAACGATGCAGGGACACTGCAGCCATTTAAGTGGAACAGAGTAAAATTCCCTTCTCTTCTTGAAAATATTTTAGATAATATTAGGATCAAATATTTTCTTTTCTATGGAGCACTGCTTCACTGTATTTTTCTTGTCTGATTTAACGGACGAAAATCAGATAAAACCAGCACTGACAATATTTTCTGCTTTTTAAAAAAGAAATTATACCGCAATTAATAAAATTACATCTGACAGAGCCTTTCATTCAAATATTTGAACTAAAACTTCATCGCTTTATAAACTCGCCCGCTGAATTCAATAAAAGAGCGTGTGAACCTGAAATTAAATTTCAGAATATAAAATGAATGCTAAAATAATTTAGATATTGTGAAAAGTAAGATAATTATCTGATCTGGAATACCTAATTATATAATAATTACATATGGAATTGCGTTTGTGTTCGTATGTATAGTTCGAACAAGCCTTTAGTATAATTGTTGCTGATTGTTTTTAAAGATCAAATTTCCATAAAGAAAATGCCTGCATTTGGCTGGTTTCAGAGTAGCAGCCGTGTTAGTTTGTATTCGCAAAAAGAAAAGGAGTACTTGTGGCACCTTAGAAACTAACAAATTTATTTGAGCATAAGCTTTCATGAGCTACAGCTCACTTCATCAGATGGAAGTGCTTTCCAAAGGTTATGTGATACACACGTGGGCATTTTCTTTCTTTCTTTCTTTCTTTCTTTCTTTCTTTCTTTCTTTCTTTCTTTCTTTCTTTCTTTCTTTCTTTCTTTCTTTCTTTCTTTCTTTCTTTCTTTCTTTCTTTCTTCTAATTAAAGAAATATCAGGGATACTATTAGATGTGAGAAAATTAAATATTTCCCTAGGGGGTAACATCTTTGTAGAGTATTTCCTCCTTTCCCCAGCTTTCTACTCCTTTCTTTTGTTCAAGTTCATGCCCACAGCACACCGAGGCAGGGTTGGGATTTTTTTTTCTTCAGAGCTTTTTGTCATTGAACTTGACTCCATATTGTAAACTTTCCTTTGACCCCCACACGCATCTTGAGAGATGCCATTAAAGAAGAAACCTGGCTGCTCTGTGTGTGTTTAGCCCTTTTGCAAGTCATAACAGAATCACAACCAAACCCAATCAGGAGAAATCAAAGATAAATCTTTACTCGATGATTTGCAAGTTGAGTTACAAAAGTAAAATAAGATCAAAACAGGTTTTTCCTAGACTTATTTTGCAGTAACATAAAACGGTATTGACCTTCTTAAGAGTTATGATGATGAGCATCATCCTATAATTTTAGGTTAAATAAGAAAGCGCTTAAAATTGCCTCCAGTAATGATCTGAATGCAGAGAAACTAAACTAAATAACGTTCTAACAAGACGTTTACAGGGATATGTCTTTTTAGTGTGTTATAATGCAAAGAGAAAAAACGCAACTATTTTTCCCACCCCAATAAATATCAAATCCATGACTCCTACCCAAGTTAATGCTGGTTAATAACAAAAAGAAATCAAAGAAATTAGAATCTTCTTTGCAAACTATATTGGCATTGATAAGTAATGACACCACTGCAATCTACCAGCATGAAATGTACCATCCAGGGGAAATAAAGCGAATTATAAGCTTTTAATTCCAATGTAGCAGACTGTACACTGAAATGAAATATATGTCACTTTCTCCCCGTTTTAAAATTCGCATACCTACATGGTTTGCCAATCGGTTGCTCTTTAGTAACATTCAATACATTTTAGTTCCAAGTGCAGGCGATTCTGTGTTGCATATAAACATAAAATCTAGGATTGTAACGTATCGGATGCATTCTGCACTGCAAAGGATAGAAGCAAGAGACCAGTTAATTTCAAGTAAAAATGTGCCCTCAGTGTATCTTCTTTGTTGCGATCAGTTAAACATTGGCGATGGTCTTCATCTTAAAATATACCGACATTGAAAAATACACAATGAACATAAAGCCTGGGTCGGCCATTTTCTTTCATAGGTCGATGGTGAACATAGTCACATATTCAGGAATTGGGCTAATGTAGCAAAGCTCCTATTGAAATCAATGAGCATTTCTCCCGAAGAAGATGTTTTCAATCTACTGTGTCAGTCTTGGGCATCTATTTTAAAGACTGGGTTGTTCAGGGGTGTCGAAGCGGGTCAATCCTGTTTCCGTTCAATCGGCCTTTGATACAGGTTAGACAATGGTGAAAGAGGGCTAGTGTTAACAGGAGCGCATCTTATTCCTGCGGCAGAAAGTTGCGCCTTCAATCTTTTTTGTCGGAAAAAGCGACACAGGGAAAAGGGGGCGGCGGGCCCTATCGTTAGTTTCGCCATGCAAATAAGATTTGCTTTCTTTGAAAGTTGCCGCCTGAAAGGTGGCATTTTAAACCTGTGACCCCCAGACAGTGTAAGGAATTCCCAGGAAAGACCCAACGAAGAAAGAAAAATGATTTTGGGGGGGGGGGGGTAAAGACCATTATTTCATTTTGTAAGAACCCAGCAAATTACTCTATTTGAATCAAGTACCCGAGGGGTAGCCCTGTTAGTCTGTATCCACAAAACAAGGAGGAGTCCGGTGGCACCTTAAAGACTATTCACACTCTAATATTTGTTTTAATCCTTTTCGTTTTCTGCACTGGGGCATTTCCTCACAATTCCCATAGGGATTTTCTTTTCATAAGATCCAAGTCTGTAAAATACTCTTTGTAAGGATTTGCTTTTATTGTACAAAGTAAGGTCGAAAATGCAGCTGGATAGCCAGAGAAGAGTTAACATTTTAAGGGAAGATTTAGTTGTTCTTCATGTGAAAATTAGTTCATATTAGGAAGCGATTTAGTTATTTCCACATACAAATTACATCAGTGGGAGCACAGATCTTTTCAGACTCCCTATGGCAGATCGGGAGGTCCTTTTATCCCCTTTGTTTCGAATTAATTCTTAGAGAACAGCACAATCGTCATATTTGGTCAACATTAAATCATTTGGCGGCATAATGTTGCCGTCACTAGCGCGTTTTCTGGATCATTAGTGTGTGCCTAGCAGGGTGCAATAAGACAGTCATTATTGTAATCAGGCAAGAAATGCTGTGATCTTTATAAATGTGTCCAGTGGCTTGATAGGGAAGAAAACAATGTGAATCAAAATGCATTTCTGTGCAACAGCTTAGCTGCTCCACACTGGCGCAAAAGCATGGTAGCCAATCAGAACGCCGACTTAATGCCTGTGGTTGTAGAATCTATTATTAATAGGTAAGTGTGTCACCTTTTGTGTTGCTAGCTGCTGTTCTGCCTGTCACCTTATATGAAACCCGGTCAACGCTGCCAGGTTCAGAAGAAACAGCTATATCAAAGAGATGTAGCTTACTAGAAGTTGGTCCAATACAAGATATTACCTCACCCACCTTGTCTCTCTAATATCCTGGGACCCACAGGGGTACAACAACTCTGCATAAAACCAACAGGACAGCTGTAGGTGCGTTTGCATCTGCACGTTGCTTTAGCACATTCAATACGCTATCGTGAAAAAGAGCATGCATAGAATACAATTACACAGGGATCAGAGTAGCAGCCGTGTTAGTCTGTATTCGCAAAAAGAAAAGGAGGACTTGTGGCACCTTAGAGTCTAACAAATTTATTTGAGCATAAGCTTTCGTGAGCTACTTGTGGCACCTTAGAGACTGACAAATTTATTTGAGCATAAGCTTTCGTGAGCTACTTGTGGCACCTTAGAGACTAACAAATTTATTTGAGCATAAGCTTTCGTGAGCTACAGCTCACTTCATCGGATGCATCCGATGAAGTGAGCTGTAGCTCACGAAAACTTATGCTCAGATAAATTTGTTAGTCTCTAAGGTGCCACAAGTACTCCTTTTCTAATTACACAGGAGTAAACAGAACCCAACACAGTGAAATTGGTTGTTTTTGTCCTTCTGCTGTCTTATTGATTTCATTAGAAAGAAACCTACCTGCCACAACCACCAAGAAACTTGTGCTAGAAAAATCTCTCTCCCCCATCCCCCATGGATATGTTCTCTGTAAACAAAATCATCAGATATTTCTTTTGCTACATGCAGTTTAAAAAAAATATCAGTTCTGGTAATCTTAAGCACTTTAAGGTTGTATGCAAAAAGGTAGTATAACACACTGATAATCTTTAATGAGAAATAATTGTAACAGGCATAAACACAAGCCTGTGTGCTATGCAAGGGGAACAAATATGTATTTAAAATTGATTGTGAGCAGCTGAAAATGAAAACTAGTTATAAGATATAGATATGTTTTGCTTGCTCATTTAATCAAATTAAAATGTTGGAAGATCTTCTAGTAAGTAATACTAGAAAAAATGATAGTAATGTAATTCAGTTGTTGACAGTAATTCCCTTTAGACACAATTTGGACATAAGTATTGGCATTTTTCTCCCTAAAGACGCTGTTTGGCAAGGTATATAAGCAACTGTCAAACTTTAGTCACTGAAGGAAATAAAAAAAGACTTTCAGAATCAGGGCTTAAAACTTGCTAATATTGGCCCTTAAAATTAGATTATCTGATACCTGTCTTTAAAATATAATTGTAAAAGAATCAGGATTTCCATGAAATCCAGTATTTATCCAAATTGGTGTGGGTAGGTTAAGAAAAAAAGCCCTCAGATCTGGAAACATTCCAATATCAAAAGAATGTCTAGAAGAAATACCATACTTGTGAAATTAAAGCTTAGTCTATAAAAGTAGATGGGAACAGGATCTGGCTCAGAGACCTAAAACACACACACACGTCAGTGCATACAGTTTCACCATCAGTGTTAGTCCTGCATAGAATTTATCTGAAAAGTTATTTAAATTACCGTGTTAAGTTAGTTCAATAACCCTACCTAGTGCCACCTATGGGGCAGCCCCCAGAGATTTGTGATTTTGCAGGATTGAGCCAGATCTGGGAACTGCACTATATTATGTCTGCTGTGATGCTATCAACCACAGTCACTTTGGCTGGTGCAATGAGTCGTCAGTGAATGATGCCTGTTTGGGGATGATGATGTTGTTACTGCAGTAAGCTAAATTGATTTGAGCATGATTTAAAGTAGGTGTAAAACATCTATATTAGGGCATTGCACTGGTGTAACTAGAGTGATTGCAAATTTTCTAATAAAGACAAGCAATAATATTTTCAGAAATGCCTAAGGCTCATTGGAAGGTAGACTCTTAAGACCCAGATCCTCCAAGGTATTTAGGCAACTAACTCCCAATGGGAGTTAAGTCCCTAAGTCCTTTTTGAAAATGGAACTTAGACTCCTAAGCCACTTATGGGCTTTTGAACATTTGATGTAAGATCTTATTGGACCTGATTTTCAACTCACACTGATATAAATCTGGAATAATTCCATAAAAGTCAATGGGCCAAATTCCATTCCATTATATCACTGTAAATCAAAAGTATCTCCATCTACCTGAGTGTAAAAGTGTTATGTAAGGAGAATCAGACATTACTTCATGCACATACAAAAGCAGGCATTTGGAGTCTGATCCTGAAGCTTTACTCCTGGCAGTAGATCAATTGATTTATTAACGGAAACAGCTCAGGAGTCTAATCCAACAGCCACGGACGTCAATGGTGCTTTTTCCTGTCACTCCAATGGGTGAAAGGAAATGGTATGAGTAAGGGCTGTGGTATCAGGTCCTTAACTATTCAGATGACAATACTGACTAATCTTCAACCCTGGCTCAAGTCTCAACCTTGACTGTAATGGAAGTTGTATGGGGTAATTACACTCAGAACTTGGGCCGGCTTAAGTCAGTGAGAGACTTGCCAGTGACTATTGGATCAAAATTTGGCCCTCAATATGCAGCACCTTTATTGTCCATCTTAATAAATAAATGGATAAATAAAATAAGAAGTATTATGGGCTAGGCAGCCAATGAAACCTGGATTCCACACGTGAAAACCATTCTCTTTTAGAATATGTCTACACATTAAAAAAAAAAAAAAAGAAGAAGACCTGTGACAGAAGTCTTGGAGCCCAAGTCAACTGACTCAGCTCACTGGGACTCCCACTATAAGGCTAAAAATAGCCATGTAGACACTGGATCTTAAGATGGATGCCAGGCTCTGAAACCCAACAAGGGGGGAGAGTCTGTTTTGTTTGTTTGCTTGTTTGTTTAATTAAGGCTAAATCTCTCAGTTGTTTTGCTTCCTGAGTAACCACAGTAGGATTCAGCCCTAAGTGTAAAAAAAAAAAAAGGAGTACTTGTGGCACCTTAGAGACTAACAAATTTATTTGAGCATAAGCTTTCGTGAGCTACTTGTGGCACCTTAGAGACTAACAAATTTATTAGAGCATAAGCTTTCATGAGCTACAGCTCACTTCATCGGATGCATTTGAGTGAGCTGTAGCTCACGAAAGCTTATGCTCTAATAAATTTGTTAGTCTCTAAGGTGCCACAAGTACTCCTTTTCTTTTTGCGAATACAGACTAACACGGCTGCTACTCTGAAACCAGCCCTAAGTGTATATCAAGTGGTATAAGTTTGCAAGGGAGGCTCTCTTGATTTGATTAATAAGGCTAAAATTGTCACTACTTGCTCAATGGACTGCAAGAGTCAGGTAGGATGAAATATACAAGAATCGGGGAATCACCATATCAAATCAGCACAATGGTCCACCTGGTCTAGTGTTCTGTCTCTGAAAGTGGACGTACCAGATGCTTCAGAATAAGGTTCAAGAAACACCCTAGTGATAAACTGTGGAAGGACATGTCCTTGAAGGCTATTTTTTCCTGTCCACATCAGAGAGGTGTCACCTTACGCCATAAAGTTTACACGTTCATATCCTTTCCAAACTTTCCTCGACCTGCCTTTTTTAAACCCTGTTGGTTGTTTACAGATTTTAATTCTGGGGGACAGTATTATCAAAAATATGAGATAAATATGTAAATATGTACCATGCTGTATGTTGGATCTCCAATAGTGTAATAACTCAAGGCAAGTCTTATCATTAGAGCAGTTTGCTTAGTTATTCCATATACAATGGTCACTCAACACAGACTGATTCTTTTCTATATTGAATGCCTTTACTCTACAGTAATTCCTGCCCTACAGCAGCCGGTCAGAAAGAACAAAGTTGGAGACACTTTGATTCATTAACTCAGAGGATGCAGTGCAAAAAGAGCCCAAAAATTTGCAGCAAAACCTGAAGTTTTCTCATCAAAAGTAAAGTTGAGGTTTCTGATTAGCTACATTCAAACTGTGTGGAAAAACACTATATAGCATCTAATCATTTGAAACAATATGTAAACAAAAAGAAAAGGAGTACTTGTGGCACCTTAGAGACTAACAAATTTATTAGAGCATAAGCTTTCGTGAGCTACAGCTCACTTCATCGGATGGACCCTTCACTGAATTAGAGCAATCAATGGCTCTCTCACTTCCCTCCCCATTTGAGCATGTGTCTACAAGGGGTTTTTTAATCTGAAGTTTTTTGATGCAAATCAGGTAATTCGCAGTATGCGAGTCACACCCATAGCATGCACCTGGAATGCCTATTCCATTTTCAATTCACACCATGTGAACACACATTGTCAGTTTGCTGTGAAATAAGGGTGTAGCATTCTTGGGGGTATCCCACTGTCCATTTCTGTGCTGCTGAGGAGTGTTCATCTTCAGACCATTTTTGGAATGAATTGTGGGAAGCCAAGTGAATTCGTTTTTGTTTTTTTTTGAGCTGTAGCTCACGAAAGCTTATGCTCTAATAAATTTGTTAGTCTCTAAGGTGCCACAAGTACTCCTTTTCTTTTTGCGAATACAGACTAACACGGCTGCTACTCTGAAACCTGTGAATATGTAAACAGATATACTTGGTTAAGTTTAACAATTCATGTAAAGCCATAAAGGCCAGTGCTAGGCTGGAAGACATCCAGGTGCTTCATGTTAAAATTCCACCACCAAACTGAATGGCAAGTTCGGGTGTGTTCCCTGACCTTGGTAGGGTCACCGAGCCACCCGTTTCACCCCATCCCCAATCTATCTACTATTTTCAGATAGCACTAGTCTTCATGGTATCTACATCATTCCTGGGACTCGTAAAAATCTGAAGACCAATATTTAATCTTGCTCAGTGCAGATGGATGACCCTGATGACCTCTTGGGTGCCCATGCATCATTACAGTTCTATGCTTCTATGATTTTTATCCCCCTTTGGGATGCATTAGATTGCCTTGAATGTCCATTTTTTTCCCTGAGAAAGATATGTTCATTCTTTAGACTCACCTAAAGGGTCTTCTTCACGCACATGGCCCTCCCATCTTTGAATCACAAAAGTGAGATGCTATGCTATACTATCAGTACGCTCTGTATATTTTTTCAGGAATTAAATATAAACATTTTTATACCATAATATAAGTTTGTATGCCCAGTTCTGTTACCTCTCTCCTTGGTTAACATTAAAATAAAGTGCTTTTGTTTAAATAGGAAAACAAATAAATTGATTCCATAGCTCTTGTCTTTGAGCACAGGGAAACAAGGTAAGGGAATTTTTATTCTGGTTATTCTGGTTTACTCTGGTTAAAATATTATCACATCACTGATAAAGACTCTTGATCTTACCATTCCTTCCTTCCTTATTTCAGAGAGCCCCAAAATATACTAGGTGCTTCACACAAAGATGAAATGTGTATAGTTAGCAGCAAATGTGCGGTAGATACGCACTCTACCAAATATACAATAGAAACATTGTATAAATAACCGTGCTGGTAAAAACCTTGTGTATATACTGTTCTATTGACAGAAAAAGTCCTTTTGCTGGTATAGCTTATTTTGTTCCAGGAATTGATAAAATAAGCTGCATTTTCACTAGGAGGATTTGCTCCTGTAGTTACACAGGCCTGTAGATAAGGCTTTAGTCTTTCCTATTCCTTATTCAGGGGACCTTTCTGCTGTTTTAGGCCTCAGGGTCTAATAGTTGCAGACATTCAGGTTTTTTTCTTTAACATGGCTGGTCTTGACATCTTATTTCAATAACTCACATGGTCAACTTATTACTAGAACCCAGTTCCTCCTGTATCCTAAGAATCCCAGTGTTTCTGAATAGTGTGTGTGGTGCTTTCTGTGATTTGTGCCAGATCCTCAGTGGGGGTTAATTGGCATAGCTCCATGAAAGCCATTATCTTGGAACTGGAATTATTGAATTTTTCAGTCTTGCTTTCTCACTTATGCTCTTAAAAAAAAAACAAAAACAAAAAAACCAAAAAACTAATACTAATGTTGTTTCAAAATGTTGGCATTTGAACCATCTGTTCTCTGTTCCTCTCTAACTTCACATCTACAGAGGGTATGCAAATGCAGAGTTAGGCTCCAAGGTCCATGACATCTATTCCTGCTGATGCAGCTCTATTTATCTTCAATTTTTTGTCTTTTATGGGAGAGCTTTTGGCCACCTTTTCTGATGTCTGTGCTCTGTCATCATTCAGGCACATTCCTCTAAACCTAGGATTCCACAGATGCTCAAAAGAATATGAAATATGCAAAGTAGAGCTGTAGATGCACAGAGAGCTTTCATTAATCTGTCACATTTTGCTTCCTGTCCGCTGCAGGAAGCTCAATGCAGCTTCTGTACTCTACATTAGGGTACACTACATAAATTAAGAGATCTCCTCTTATACCATCATTCAGGGCTCTGAGCAGAGAGAAGTTTCCTGTAAGTTTTCAAAACCATAACCCTTCACTGAATTAGAGCAATCAATGGCTCTCTCACTTCCCTCCCCATTTGAGCATGTGTCTACAAGGGGTTTTTTAATCTGAAGTTTTTTGATGCAAATCAGGTAATTCGCAGTATGCGAGTCACACCCATAGCATGCACCTGGAATGCCTATTCCATTTTCAATTCACACCATGTGAACACACATTGTCAGTTTGCTGTGAAATAAGGGTGTAGCATTCTTGGGGGTATCCCACTGTCCATTTCTGTGCTGCTGAGGAGTGTTCATCTTCAGACCATTTTTGGAATGAATTGTGGGAAGCCAAGTGAATTCGTTTTTGTTTTTTTTTAAGTTCCCACGTTTCCACCACATGCTTCCTTTTTGGGCTGGCTCACACTAATTTAAAATAGCTATTGGCCAACATTGACCCAACAATGCTCCATGCTATTGGCCAACATTGACCCAACAATGTTCCATGGTGTCAAAAGCAAATATGCCCAGGTTGCTTGGCCTGCATTATAGCATTCAGTCAAACAAATTCAACATTGGCCTTCATCATTGCAGGTGCACCACTGAGCAGAGCATGTGGGAGCAGCAGGAGGAGGATACCCTGCACCAGTGGCAGCAGGATGAGGCAGAAAATCAGGAGGACACTGAGCTGTTGGACAAGAGGACTGGTTTCTGGATCACCTACACAGCGGTCAGTGCTGTTTCTGGGCCCAGGAAACCAGTGTGGGTTGGTGGGATAGGATTGTTCTGAAGAATTGGGATGACCAGTAGTAGTGAGAGAACTTCAGGATGGGGAAGGCTACCTTTCTTGAGATCTGCGCAGAGCTGACAACTGTGCAGAGCTACAGTGTACCAACATGTACCAACCCCATAGCCACAGAGAAATGGGTTGACACTAACATCTGGAAGCTGACCACTCCTGAATGTTACCAGGTTTCAGAGTAGCAGCCGTGTTAGTCTGTATTCGCAAAAAGAAAAGGAGTACTTGTGGCACCTTAGAGACTAACAAATTTATTAGATCATAAGCTTTCGTGAGCTACAGCTCACTTCATCGGATGCATTTCGATGAAGTGAGCTGTAGCTCACGAAAGCTTATGCTCTAATAAATTTGTTAGTCTCTAAGGTGCCACAAGTACTCCTTTTCTTTTTGTGAATGTTACCAGTATGTATCCAACCCCTTCAGTGTGGGGAGAGGGATGATGAGGAGCTATACTCATGCAGGTCAGCTAGGCCATTCCTAAGGTGCTGTCTAACAGAGTCGTGAAACTGGGTAATGTTATTGATGGCTTTGCACCCATTGGGTTCCCAACGGTATTTGGGCAATTAGTAGAATCCATGTGTCTATAAAATGTCCCCACCCCACCACCTACTACCACAAGGGTGAATAATATATAAACAGAAAGGGGTATTTCTCCAGGGTCTCCAAGGATTGGAGCTGTGACGGGTTCAAAGACAGAATGCAGGGTGGTCAGGGAGGGTCCATGATGCAAGGATCTTTTGGAACTCAATACTAGTTGAATTCATGGAGAAAGAACTGTTTGCCCAAATGAGAACTGGGGACATTAATGATGTGGAGCTTGATCTGATTATTCTGGGAGACCCAGTTTATCTCCTGATGCCCTGGCTAATGAAACCAGATGCAGGCTGCTTGGACAGAAGGAACATTTTAACTATTTCCTGAGTAGTGGCAGAATGGAAGTTGAATATGCATTTGTCCATTTGAAAAGCTGGCGGTGCTGTTTATGAAATATATTGGAAGCAGCAGAATTCCCCCCCCCACAACCATTATAACTGCATATTTTGTTTTGCACAATATTTATGACAGCAGGGGGGAAACATTACCGAAGGGTGAGAGGCGGAGGTATGAAGACCAGCTTGGAGGGATGGGCAGCCAGCAAATAAACACACAGAGAACATAAACATCTAGGGAAATGCTATTGTTCATGTTGTTAGCCTGTGGGAGGAGTGTTGGGATGCAGACATGGCATCACTGGGGTATTGTGTGTGGGTGACAGAAGTTTAACATTCCCTATGTGGTTTGGTAAAACTGTATTATTTCAGGTTTCAGAGTAGCAGCCGTGTTAGTCTGTATTCGCAAAAAGAAAAGGAGTACTTGTGGCACCTTAGAGTCTAACAAATTTATTTGAGCATAAGCTTTCGTGAGCTGAAGTGAGCTGTATTATTTCAGATTCATTTAAAGGATTTTCTGTGTTAAATGAAATAATGACTCATAATGGGTGTATTGTAAACTGTTTTTATTACAAAATAACAGCAGGGTCCCCCAAGGATCTGCAGTGGCACGTGTTCTGTTCAAGATATTCATAAATGATCTGGAAAAAGGGGTAAAGAGTGAGGTGGAATAGATTGCAGCCAATACAAAATTACTTAGGATAGTTAAGTCCAAAGCAGACTGCAAAGAGTCACAAAACTGATTGACTGGGTAACAAGATGGCAGTTGCAATTCCATGTTGATAAATGCAAAAGTAATGGACATTGGAAAACATAATCCCAACTATACATGTGAAATGATAGGGTCCAAGTTTGCTCCTACAATGCAAGAAAAAGATCTTGGAGTCATCCTGGATAACATCTGATAACCTCAATGTGAGGTGGTGGTCAAAAAAGCTAACAAAATGTTAAGAACCATTAGTAAAGGGATAGATATTAAAACAGAAAATATCACAATGCCACTATGTAAATCCACCTTGAATACTGTGTGTAATTCTGGTTGGCACATCTCAAAACAATATATTAGAATTGGAAAAAGTACAGACAAGGACAATGGAAATGATTAGGGGTACGGAACAGCTTCTATATAAGGATAAATTAAAAAAACTGGGATTGTTCCATTTGGGAAAGAGACGATTGAAGGGAAATATGACAGACTTCTGTACAATTGTGAATGGGATGGAGAAAGTGAATAAGGAAGTGTTATTTGCCCCTTCACATAACACAAAGACCAGGGGTTACCCAATGAAATTAATAAACTGCAGGTTTAAAACTAACTCAAGGAAATATTTCTTCACATAACACACAGTCCACTCCTTGCCAGGAGATGCTGTAAAGAACACAAATATACAGTAATTGTTCAGAAAAGAATTAGATATGTTCATGGAGAATAGGTTCATCAATGGCTACCAGCAAAGATGGTCAGAGACATAATCCAGTTAGAGCATAAGCTTTCGTAATGCATCCGATGAAGTGAGCTGTAGCTCACGAAAGCTTATGCTCTAATAAATTTGTTAGTCTCTAAGGTGCCACAAGTACTCCTTTTCTTTTTTTGATAATCCAGTTAGGTGTCCTTACATCTCTGACTGCCAGAAGCTGGGAGTGGATGACAAGGGATGGATCACTCGAAAAATTGCAGTGGTCCGTTCACTGACTCTGAAGCACATGGCACCTGCCAGTGTGGGCAGACAGGACACTGGGCTAGATGGACCATTGATCCTGTATGGCCATTCTTATGTTTTTAATAATTTTTTAAAAATACAGTTTTTAATTAAACCAATGGAAAAATAATATCTTTGTATTTGGAAATACATTTAACTAGCCAATCTTCTTAAATAATCAACTATACGCAGACTTTAATTACTGCAACAGGGCAAATAAAACTCAAAATACAACAGTACAAACATTTCAAATCCTGGGGGTGGGAGAACAAAGCTGAAGGTGAGTATACACCTTGCCTCTGGCTCTTCTTAGTCCACATGTATTCTGAGGTTGTGTGCCCTGGCTCAGAATTCTCAGTGGTGTAGCTCCAAACAGCTGGACTCTGAGGTGAACGTTTTTTTTGGTGTCCAGAAGTTGACTCTGAGAGGTGAATGGGAGCCACTGGGAGCACTGATGTGGAGCTGCAGAGGGTAGGGGCTGCTGCTGGTCCCAGTGAACAGAACTGTCCAGGCGCTGAAGGTCATGGTTGGGTACCAAATTACAGGATTGTGGGCCTGCTGGCCTGGTAGGAGCATGTTTTGCATTCTGGTTTAGGATGGCATCCGTGAGTTGCCTCTGCATCTCTCTGACTTTTTCCATGCTCTCATTCACCATGGTGATACTGTCCTGGGCCACAACCACATTTTCCCTGGCCTCTGTGACACTGTCCTTGGCCACTGCCATCATCTCCTGGGAAAGCTGCATTTCTTTCTCCCTCTGGGTCCTCCCCATCCCAGCCAGCCTGTGACTCTGTGACTTTGCCAGAGTTCAGCAAACATCTCATCCCAAGTCTTCCTTTGTCTCCCCCTCAGGTTGGCCAGCCTGTTGGCAGTAGATAGAGGCTCTGTCCTTGATGGTCTGGTCATTGCAGGAGCTATGGCTGTGGGAGGAGGGGAAAAAACTGGTCATTTATTGTTCATATGCCAGACAAGTCATGAGAGCTTTTTTTAAAGTATGTATATGTGACCTAGCACCCTGAGATTCTTCCCATTCTTTGGGGGAACCTCAGAGGGTAAGTCCCCGGATGGTGCACCCCACTGCCAGACCCTGAGCGGAGGGCTGGGGGGGGGGAGAGCAGCTGCTGCCAGGCTGCTACCCACCTTTCTATGCAGGTGAATGGAGAGTGGGTGATTAGGGTTGGCTAATGGATGGCGCATTGGCTTCACCCCTCCACCCACCAATGTGGTCTCCAGTACAGCTAAGCCAGTATGGAGAGGAAAACTAAGCTGTACCAGGAGAAGGACTGTCTTGCCATGCAGAAGCAGGATCATCAACAGGTGACTGACTCTAAAGTCACAGTTTAGTCCCTACCCTGCTCCTTGCATGGGAAGGATTGCACAACGACAAACCAGCCCTATAATTAGTTTTTACCCTTTATGTTTAAATGTTAGGGTGGAATTCACCCCTGTGCAGGAGGCCAGCTCCAGGCCTATGCAGCACTGGAGACCTCAAAATAGAGCTACATGAGACTCACCCTGGTGCATAGTCCTGGGGCTGCCTCTCTGTACAGGGGTGAATTCTACCCTTCTTGAACAGCTTTCACTTTCTTTAGCTGATTTTCGTGTTCCTCCCACCAGAGGCTGCGGGCTCTTTGGAAGCCAGCCCCCAACCTCTTCGGCTTACATAGATGCTGGAACAAGAGGTATGGGGGATGCTCCCTTCTCCCCTGGCTTGAAGTGGTTTCCATTATATGCAGGCTTTACAATGTTGGTCAATGGCTCTCAGCACCACCACTTTGAAAATTGTTCCAGTTTAAGCACATTGTTTTACAGAACTGATGCTGTCCTTTTAGCTCAGCCTCCTCCATACCATATTCGCACTCGTGCCCTTTTGTTTAATAAGGAATCGAGGCAAGTAAGTAATGGAAATAAAATAGTGCATTCCGGCTCCTTTCCAGGATGAATAAAACACTGATACAGCTCAGTTTGCACAGGTTTGCACAATGGACACTCCCACGAGAATCCAGGGGAATTTTGAGCCAGTTTCATTGTATAAAGTACCTGCAGTGATCAACAGAATCCCTGGAGGTCTCTGTGCACAGACTTCGAATGCGCAGTGTGGATCCGGGAAAGTTTCTGCAGAAACTGAACTTTCATTTCAGTTCTTGTCAACTGCTGGAAATGGCCCACCTTGATTATCACTACAAAAGGGTTTTCTCCCGCCCCCCACTCCTGCTGGTAATAGCTCCCCTTACCTGATCACTCTCTTTACAGATGCATTCGATGAAGTGAGCTGTAGCTCATGAAAGCTTATGCTCAAATAAATTTGTTAGTCTCTAAGGTGCCACAAGTACTCCTTTTCTCTTTACAGTGTGTATGGTAATGCCCATTGTTTCACCTTATCTGTGTATTTAAAATCTCCCCACGGTATTTTCTACTGAATGCATCCAGTGAAGTGGGCTGTAGCTCAGGAAAGCTCATGCTCAAATAAATTTTTTAGTCTCTAAGGTGCCAGAAGTACTCCTTTTCTTTTTGTAGATACAGACTAACACGGCTGCTACTCTGAAACCTGACCTTTAATTTGAAAGAGTTTATGTCTCTCTGAAGATCCTGTGGTCCTGCTTTGAGCAGAGGCGTGACTAGATGACCTCCTGAGGTCCCTTCCACCCTGATATTCTATTCTATGATTCTAATGGATCAGGCAGTGGTTTGGGGCTCAAGAGAGCTGGCTTGTGTTCCTGGTTTTATTGGTGACCGAGAGTAAGCTAGTTTCCCGTTTCTTAGCTTCCCCAAATTACCTTCTTTGCAAAGCTGTTTGCGATCCTCGATGAAACGTGCTACATGAGAGCTAGGGTTTATTATACTCGAAGTTTCAAAGGAAACCTTCCAGATATGAGCAGATGCAGGCTTGGTTCTGATGCAATACCAGGACCGAATCAATATTAAATTCTGCAAAATCATAGCGGTTCATAAAAGACCGAAGAGATTGCGTGTGAGGGTGGGACACATTTAATAAACATGCTCGGTGAAGCATGGCAAATTTCCCCATCTCGCCAAGGCCATAGAGAGCTTGCAATAAAAACTAATTATTTCAGCGCAAAGGGGCACAAACGCTGAAACATGTTGCAAATTTAACTGCCAGCATTAACGGAATCACTGTTGTTTGTCTTTAGTCAACACATCCAAACCAGCCCAAAAGATCCATCGATTCCCCCTCCGCCCTGCGATACCAGTCCCTCCTGAACTCCAGAAGGAAAAAAATCACCGCCTTGCCGCGCAGAGGCAAATAGAAGGGGTGCTTCAGAGCTACTTTCTCCTGTCTGGTACTTTCTACTTTCACTGTCTGGTCAGGCAGAATTCAAATCTCTCATGTGGCCATGCCACAGAGTATCGAGCACAAGTAACAACAAACCAAACCAGCCAAGAGACCGCCTTGGGCTATTTCAATAATTTGCGCCGGCATTTGCCTCTGTCCCTTATCACAAGCAGCACGACCCAGAAGATATACACATAGATGGGTGGGTTATGTGTTAGGGTGGCCCCAAGCACCGAATGAGGAAGACTTGGGTTCTGATCTTGGCTTTGCTACCTGACTTTGGATTTGGGGTCTGTCTCTCGCGTGTATCTATCTATAGCGGCTAGTTTTAATGGAGTCCCAGTGATGGTTGGTGGCACCTCTTGGTGTTCCTGTCATATTAATAATTAAGGTAAGCGTGAGATACACAGTTATGTCAGCTACCAAGTGCTGGGCTCCTGCAGTGTGGCTGCTGGGTGAGGGTTTGTCGGACTTCTCTAAAGTTTGATCCAGTTCACTTCCACCACTCCATTCATATTTTGGCATGAGCTCACATGTGTTGCCTGGAGACCAGATGACAAAATGCAGGAATAGGTTGAAGCTAAGATGCGTGTGTGTGTGAGAACCAAATAACTTTCAAACTCTTGTCCCCCTCCCTCCCTGCTGCCCCTACCTCTCGGTGAAATCTCATGGGTACTGGCAAATATTTCGGAGGCAGCCCCGCTGATTCCCTATCAATATTGATTGCACCAACAGTCGGGACAGATTTCTATTGCCTATTTAAGCACCGATTCAGCAAAGTGCTTAAACCCGTTGCTTCATGCTTAGGCACCTTGCTGAATCAGGGGCCTTAGGTTTGTGCTGTTTGACAGCCGATCCCTCCCCCCGCTTCCAGACACATACTGGTTACTTTTGGGGGAGTTCTCTGCAAAGTAAATTCCAGCTCCAAACGTCCCTCCGGCTTATGGCATCTTGCATGATTTATGGAAAAGGGGGTCACTTTTAATTTGGAAGAGATAACTTATCGTAATGCTCATTATATTTTCATATGACTTGCCTGAGTGGAAGGTGAACAGTAGATATTTAGTAGCTGTAGTTCCTCCTGTTTCAGGTGATCTGAATTCAAAGTAATAGCTTCCTTAGCTGGGAATTAATTTAAGGATTTGACAATAGAGTATCTATTGGATTTCTTGTTCTGGGCAAAGACTTAGAGGTCTGTGGGGTTGTGAGTTCGGTAGCTCTTTTGCTAATTGGAAGTGCAGCACCAGTTATAGTTTCCTTCATCAGAATCAGGAAAGAAAAATCTAGCGATTCAGACTTCTAGTTTTCTTGCTCTGATGAGCTGTTGGAATTGTGTTTTCCAACCCCATTCTGGCTTCCACGTGCACTCCTCACTCCGTCCTTCCTCTTTTTCGATCTCCCGTCCGCCCCGTCTCAGTTTGAGGGGCTCTATCCTCTCTAGCCCTCAAAGACCACCTCCATTTGTCCCCCTCTCCAAACATAAGGCTGAGACTTGAACAGGGAGTGACATGAATTCAGAGAAGGAAGACTCCATGCGTGTTCAGTCCCACTCCCTTTCTTTCTTTCTTTCTTTCTTTCTTTCTTTCTTTCTTTCTTTCTTTCTTTCTTTCTTTCTTTCTTTCTTTCTTTCTTTCTTTCTTTCTTTCTTTCTTTCTTTCTTTCGGAACAAGAAAAGGAAATTGCCACATTCCCTCCCCCGGTTTTCTTCCTTTTTTATTGTATTTCCCCAGCCTAGGAGTGTAAAATCCAAAGGGAATCCCATTAGGTTCCACCTCACACTGGGATCCACCCAAATCCTCCAAAGGGCTATTTGAAGGTGGACTTTGTGAAAAACATTTATATGCTCCCGTTCTTTCTTTAAACCCGCACCGGAGTCGCCAAATGCTACAACGCCTTTGGCCGCATGAATTCGTTTTCCGTGGGCAAACAGTCCCACGCGATGGCATGTCCCCATTGCTGCTGACGCTTTCCTACGTGGTAAAGCCCCGGGCCCTTTTCAAACGAAACACCACTCGTATCGCAGTGGGGCCATGCCTGCAGCTATGACCCAACGCTGAATCCTAGGGGGGCAGGAACTGAGAGATCGGGATGTAAATGTGACTCTGGGTTTGGATTCCCAGTAGAGTCCTACCCTGAAAGGCGAACGTTTGAGATACACTCCGGAGCTGCGCCAGTAATCCCGCGCCTGTTTTTGTGGATGTTCGCTCCTTCTCATCTCAAATCAAATGTAATTCAATCTAAGGGAATTTCCCCCCCCGCCGCTCCCCACTCCCCATTTTAATCCCTATAACATAAAGCAGGATTTCTTCTCCATTAGACAGCCCTTACCGCGTGTACTGCAGTGGCCCTCCCGTACCTTGTACTAATTTGCCCACAGCGGTGGGACGCACAAATCTTTTCTTATGGGGTGGGAATGAGATGGCTTCGTGTCGGCTTCTTATCCAAATCCGCAGATGCCTGGGGTGGGGAGGGGGAGGGGAGGAGTGAATTCAAGCATCAAGACCCACAGGGATAGAGATGCAGAGAAATAACAGCCAACACACACACACACACACACACAGATGCAGAGAAATAACAGCCAACTCACCCACATTCAAGGAGAGAGAGAGAGAGAGAGAGACACGCAGAGAAATAACAGCCGACACACACACACACACACCACACACACCTTCTTTCCCCCCTTGCAGTCCCCAGCTTTATAGCCATCCAAGGAGCGGTGGGGAGAAGTAGCTGCCCAGGGAAAAAGCACGTTTTGGGTGGCAAACTGTGACTAAACTTAAATTATTTGGGACCTTTTAACGTACAGTCCTCTCCAAAAAGGGGCGTCGTAATTTTTACATTAAATCTGCCAGTGGTTTTGTTTCCCAGGGCTGAAGAGAAAATTTAATATTTAGACTGTATTTATTATTATTACTGTTATTATTCTTTCCCCGTGTGTGTGTGTGATGGGGGCGGGGAGGGAACATTGCCATCTGTCTGAAATTTATGTCTCCAGAAAGGGCTCGTAGAGATGGAGCTGGGCTGAAATATCCCGGGGATCTCAATTTTAATATTCCGGAGTCAATGTACTGCCGTCTCATTAAATGCTTTGAAAGCAGAGCAGAGGGGAGCTTTTCTGCATCTCAGATACAGTTAGATGGTCATTTCCCCACTAGCTGGGCAAGCTTTGGTGAGAGCCGAATCTATAAAAGTTGCCACCTCTTAGAAATGCCGATTATTTTAAAGGTTTCAGAGTAGCAGCCGTGTTAGTCTGTATTCGCAAAAAGAAAAGGAGGACTTGTGGCACCTTAGAGACTAACAAATTTATTTGAGCATAAGCTTTCGTGAGCTACTTGTGGCACCTTAGAGACTAACAAATTTATTTGAGCATAAGCTTTTGTGAGCTACAGCTCACTTCATCGGATGCATTCAGTGGAAAATACAGTGGGGGAGATTTATATACACACAGAGAGAACATGAAACAATTGGTTTTATCATACACACTGTAAGGAGAGTGATCACTTAAGATGAGCTATTACCAGTAGGAAGGAGGGGGAGGAAGAAAACCTTTTGTGGTGATAATCAAGGTGGGCCATTTCCAGCAGTTGACAAGAACGTCTGAGGAACAGTGGGGGTTGGAGGGCAGAAATAACATGGGGAAATAGTTTTACTTTGTGTAATAACCCATCCACTCCCAGTCTCTATTCAAGCCTAAGTTAATTGTTATTTTAAAGATAGCCCTTTGCAAAAAAATCAGGGCGTTCTGCTGTTAAAACGGGGACAAGTTGATCTCACTCTATTCTGTTTGATTCCACTGACTTCAAATTGGGACACAAAGCACAGTTAATAGGGAGGGAAAATTTTAAGCCATTAAATCAGGATTATCTAGTACACCCATATCGGTTTTTTGATCAACGTGAATTATTATTTTTTAAATCCATAGCAATCAGAGTTTTAAGGAACCTCATTGGCTAGATGCAACCCCGAGATGTTGACTTGTCTTTGCTGTGTTCTGTAATAATAACCCCGGGTACTAATCGCCACCGGTTTCAAAGCTGGGCGCCCCTAAATCCACAGCGACCCACCTGAATATAAATTGCCTGTCCGAATTACTGAGCGCACACAGTTCCAATGGGGTAGAATCAGAGAAACAGAGAAGATCAGGGTTGGAGGAGACCTCAGGAGGTCATCGAGTCCAATCCCCTGCTCAAAGGTGTAGATTCTCAGAACCAGTAAATGCCAGACTATTCTTAATTAGGTGCTTACCTCTAGTCTGAAGAGCCAATTTTGACAATGCTGGCGGCGCATTATGAGGACAATTATTACTACAAACTGTATGTAATAGTTGTCAGAAACTTGAACCTGCTCTTCTCCCCTGCATTAAATTGGATTTCGTGTGCAAAGCGAGAAACTTCTCAGCTCCTGATAAGTGTCAGAAACACAAATCCGCGAGACGGGCAACATGCTCAGTGCCCCAAGATGTGGTGAACAAGGAACTGAAAATGCAGTCCCTTGTTTAGCGGCGTGAGTTTATTTCATTTGGCCATTTCGAATAGTATAGCTGCGTCTTCACTGCAGAAAAGGGGAGTTCTGACACCGAGATAGCGAGTGGAGGTAGCTAGTGGCGAAAAGAAAGAGCTAAGGTTTTTGTATTTCGGGACGTTGCTTCATCGTGTCAATTGTAAATGCAGCTGAAGGGTTGTACCGATAAACGCGATGCAAATGGAAACTACAAAGAATGAGGACTTTGGAAGATGGTAGCTACTTGGTGTGTAAACTCAAAAAAATAGGGACGAATACAGAGGCTGTCCTTGGCCTGAAAATTGGCATTTGAAAATGTTCAGTGGAGTTCAATGATGAGGGGAAATCTTCGATTCAGTGATCGGCTGGAATTTTCTTTTGGATTTCTCTGCCCTGGGCTGCAACAGACAACAACAATCATTGTGATGTTACATCACAGGATCTGGATGTCTAAGACTGGACTCTTTGATCTGGACTGGCTGTCCCTTCCCGTCCTGCCAGAGAAGGGTAATTTCCTTAATAGAAGGACAGCGAACAAAACCATATTTCAACGCAATTACGATCACAATGGAGCTTTTCTCCTCCAACCATCGCATCATATCGAATTATTGCGCTGGTCCCCTGTGAAATGAGAAATTGCCTGAGAAGGCTATTTCCCTAATCTTTGACATAATAATTCATAATGAATAATATCAGTGTGTACCAAAAATAGACATTTTATCAGCAACTTAAGATGGCTTTGATTTATTTTGAGCCACAGTAACTTCTAGTCTGAATAATCACACCTCAGAAATTCAGAACACATTTTCCAGAACGCAAAAGGCAAAGAAACTTTTTCATGAGATGCTAATTAAGCATTCGGGCTCTAAATGCACAATGAGCCGGCGATTGTCTTTACTTAGGTAGATACATAATCACACATAACAATAAACATGTATTGGTTGGCTTTGGCTTTGGTAGCACGGTGAAGCTGGGGGCCTGGCGGAATATTTAAGAGGAATACAGGGCTTGTGATTTCACAAAACACTCCCACGTTACAACCTTGAAAATACATCTGTTAAAGGCAATACTGATCGTATCAAAGACTGTAGAAAACTATTGCAAACATTCAGAGCCCGTATCCAACCATTTTTCTTGTTAGAGCCAGAAACCATAGATCTTTATCTAGTTTTATGTCTACAAATTCTTGAGCCCTGGCTGGTCCGACATTTATTTGCAGTTACACTTTCTACCAGGTTACATTTTTAATATATTTGGTGAAGGCTTTCCTTTGCTTTGTCTTTTGGCAGGGTGGGGGAGGGAAGCAAATGAGACGCATACAGTTTAAACATCATTAAAAGCTGTAGGTCGAGATGAAAAGAGAGAGGCCAGAGACACAATATTTCATTAGGAAAAGTAAGAAAAGAAGTCACTTTCACCGCTAAGTAAAGGAAGAAGAGGTAAACTTGAGTTGTCCTTGAGTTCAAATGTTTGTTACAGATCAGTTTGCCTCTTCAACAAAGAACCTTTTCAGCCAGCAAACCTTGGCTGCAAACATTTTTAAGCACTGCAGCAAGTGTAGATGGGAAAGGAAAGGTCTGGAGCAAACATTCCGTATTTGTTCCAGTAACATGCCCGCTCACTGTATTGAAAATATGATCCATCAGTCCACAGCAAACTACCTAGCGTCGCATCACTGATCTATCTGTTATGAAGCCGCAAAAGGGGTTTTAACCTTTGTGAGACTTCATTTTAAATGTTACTTGCCTCATGCAAATGAAAATACCTTTGTTTTCAGTCGCAAGGCCAGTTATGTCTTTATTGTATTGTTGTTTTCAGTGTTGTACGTTGGTCCCAGGATATTAGAGAGACAAGGTGGGTGAGGTAATATCTTTTATTGAACCAGCTTCTGTTGGTGCAAGAGCTCTGTGTAGACGGAAAGCTTGTCTCTTGCACCATAGAATCATAGAATAGAAGTTGATCCAATAAAAGATATAACCTCACCCATCTTCTCTATTGCATTGTAATTATTTAATAGCGATTAGGCAGTTTAAAAGGGAATTTTACTCTATGTCGATCGCTTCTATGTTGTTTCAGGAATCCATGACTTCTTCACTGGAAATGCTTCACTTTATTATCTTAATCCAATTAGAGAACAAGATTGCTCTTCAGTCCATTAATTCCTCTTCTTCTTCTTCTTGTTTTCAAACTGGGATCCATATTTCCTAATAAATACACTGGAAGCACATTTTCAAATTTTTTTAAAAAAGGAACAAACCCCCTGAAAGTGACAATTTTATTGTAAAAAACCATAAAAGAAAGACATACATACGGGTAATCTAGGCTGCATTAAGTCTTGGGATGGTGGCTTTTGAAGTAGTGTACCTGGGTGAGAAATCTGTGGCTATTATCACAGCGAGAGGATCTGGCACATGCAACCGACCTATTTCCATAAAAGTCTTCAAACAATTCACAATTCAGGTAGCACGGTGAAGCTGGGGGCCTGTCCGGAATATTTGTTTCTATTAATGACAAAGTCAGTGATGTGACTAATGCCACTAATGTTAAAAACAAAACAAAACAAAAAAAAAAACCCTGCTGTTAACACTCGGCTGCTAATGATATGTACCACCAATAATAGTGGTTATTATTCTGAAATTGGATTCGGTCTCATCCGATGAAGTGAGCTGTAGCGCACGAAAGCTTATGCTCAAATAAATTTGTTAGTCTCTAAGGTGCCACAAATCCTCCTTTTCTTTTTGCGAATACAGCCTAACCCGGCTGCTACTCTGAAACCTGCCTTTAACATGTTATACTGGTCAAGTTAACATGACTTGATTTCATCATGATGAAATTTCATACATAGCGTGTTATGGACCAGACCATCCAACCCTAAACCAGTAAAATCTTCTGCTTTAGGGCTCCAGCCCTGGGTCCTGTATTCTTACTGCTCTATTGTATTACCATCTTTTCTCTCAGTCCCAGATGTCTTGGGGCAGGGGGTAGGGACTAGATTGAGCTGTAGGAATAGGGAGTTGGTGGGGAGAGGAACAGGGTTGCATTACATTGTCTGGCAGGCAGCCATATAAAGTGTAAGTGGGGGCCACTTCTCGGCTCCCCCCGCAGGTTTGCAGGTCTCCAGAATCTGCAAAGATTTGTTCTCTTTTTTTTTAGAATGTTGATTGCAATTCTGTGCTGCTGGGTTTTAAGTACTTGGACAGACACAATCCAGAAGGCACATGCTCTGTACAAGGTGTTTTTTTCTGGTTCTTCTTTGATGAGCACTTTAAGGTGACTAATGCCACCATCAAGTGGGCACTCAGCTTCTCTTGTCCAAAGGAATGCCACATTAGCTAAGGCAGGGGTTCTCAGACTTTTGTACTGGTGACCCCTTTCACACAGCAAACCTCTGAGTGCAACCTCCCACCCATACATTAAAAACAATTTTTATAAATATAACACCATTATAAATGCTGGAGGCAAAGCCAGGTTTGGGGTGGAGGCTGACAGCTCATGACTCCCCATGTAATAATCTCATGACCCCTTGAGGAGTCCTGACCCCCAGTTTGAGAACCCCTGAGCTAAGGTAACTTCTGCTCATGACAAGCCTCTGGTGGGTTCCTCCACAGCTCATGGCCTGAGAAGGAGGTTGAAGGAGGAAGGGATTTGTATGATGGGCATTATACAAAGGGAAGTACCCTAGACCCACATGCATCCATAAGCTTGGGCCAGCAGGGGACTTACACCCTATCTGTGAAAGGATTTCAACATGGGAGTTGAATGGTCCTTAAAGATGAGACCCATTCCTGGAATTGTCCTTGGAAAGTGAAGTTGGATTCCTTAGAGTTGCAGGCTAATTGTCTGGCTCTTTGTTCACAAGTCATGTGGCTTCAGAGCAGTACAAATCTGTCCTGATGTCTTTTCCAGCAGTTGAACAGGGACCTTGGTGCTACTTTTGACTGAGGCTAAAAATGGAGTCTCATCAATAAGGGTCATCTCCCTGAGGACACTCATGGGTTTGGTAGACTGTGTTGTGGCTCAGATGCTACATTTCTAATCCCTTCCAGATCACCTCACATTTATAGTTATGGCGCCAGGCAAGACCCTCTATGTCTGATTTGGTTTTGAAACAGTTTGTGCCAGCAAGGCTTTGTGCATGATTGTAAACATGAAGGAGGATATGGTGGCCTGGACTCAAGTTTTTGACAAAGGTGTTGTGATTTCCCTTTGATGGTCCACTAGAGGGTATCACTAGACCTTTGTTATTACTTGGATATACATGATTTTTGGTGTTTATTTCACTAGTGAATGTTGTATAAAAACTGTCCCCCAGTCCAGCATTGGGAAATGAGGTCATATAGGACATAACATTTTTTGGAATATTTTCCTTTTCAGGTGGGATGTCTTTTTGTAGGTCAAACCAGCAAGGCACAAAAAGCTGGTGTGTCTGTGTTATTGACACTCAGATGGTGAATCATGAAATAACCTAAACAGAAGGCTGGATGGTGTGAATCTTTTTCTTATATTGCTTGTATCTCATTGGTGAGACATACACCCAGCATTTAATAATTCTATTGGAAACATTTTATCTCATTTCAGGTAGCCAATTTCATGCTGGAAGCAAAGGTGGAACCAATCACACTCCTAGACACCCTCTTTAGCTGTGTTCTTCTTCTTCAAGATAAGATTCAGAAACTCATGGCCTGAAGCATGTGGAGGATGAGCTGCACTGGTTGGAAGAGGCTGGAGGATTTCCATGTGGAATGGACTCATCCCATGGGATCTTCATTAGGTGGTTTGTTTGTTTTTTTGGCTTGGAATTCTCCATTTTTCAGTTAGAGTGGCACCCTTCAGGACTTCCAAGATGGCAGATTGGTGGTTGACTTCTGATAGCCTGGAATACTAAAATGTGGCATATACATGGCTCAGATAGGTTTGTGCAAAAACTAACACGGGATAGCCCAAGGCTGACCAGCTGAGTTGGAGAGGTGATCTATCTGAGGTTTACTGAAGAGACACTTGTGTGTCCTTTGTAGGTGGTGAGCGCCTTTTTGGCTCTCCGGCTGAAAAATTTCAGCCCTTTTCCCCCGAGAGAGTTGTCAAGCTTTGTCCAGATTTCCGTAACATCTTTTGACATTCCATGGGTCCCCGCCTAACCAGTCTAGTATATGCTCTTTGACTTTGGGATGGCCACCTCTGGTGTGTAACAGGGGCTTCGTGAGAGGGTGATACAGGGCACTGGGCAATTGCATCTTGGATAATACATTTATATCATTATGCCCCATTGCTGAGTCTCAGCCACTAGTGAACCTCAGTCTCTCCTGTTGCCTGCCTGTGGCACATAATAGCCTAGTGTCCTGTTGGCTGTGATACTTTGGTCTCATTTCAGTTGTTGGATTTAGTGTACAGATGCTGGGTGGGTGATGGTGGCCGGTGATATACAGGAGGTCAGACTAGAGGATCGGGTGGTCTCTTCTGGCCATAAACTCTATGACTGTGTATGGGGCTGAATTGTTGATATGAGTCTAACCTTTCTGTTTATTTTCTCATTTTAGCCAATCTTCTCCACCCTTCCAGCTCCCTCTAGGCCTATGGATATGTAGATATCACAGTAGAATGCACTCATTATTAAAATGAGCACCTGAAAGAAAGCGTGGCTCTCAACTGGCTCTTAACTAGGACATTGTCAGGATTACATGGCACAGAGCAAAGGGCATGAAGTGGGACCAACTTCTCCCTACTTTGATCAATATGGAGCACTGGCATGGCTGTGGTCATACACTTAGAAAAGACTTGACCAATCACAGGACAGTTAGCCTGCTGATGGAGACAAAGCTGGAGAGGGCGGAGGCTGGGGAGATTTCATTCTTTACTGGGGTGGTCTGAGCTGTTACCACAGTGAGTTTGGAGAGAAGCAAAAACTCTGGCCGGTGACCAGGAAACTAGTCAATAAAGATATGAAGTGGGTGAGTCATAGATTTTATGACGAGAAGGATCATTATGATCATCTAGTCTCACATTCACCAAGGTGGGGATCCATTCTGTGAAGTCACTTGTGAAAGATTACCTTACCTGCCTGCATGTGGTGGTTGGGTTTTCACAGGAAAGCTGCAGCTTTCTAATTTATATATTAGGGAGGATTAGATTTTTATCACTAAATTTCAATAACCATCAATTTCCCCATACACACACAAGCCAATGAAAAAATATTTCCATAGCTAATAATCTAAATTTACAGAAAAGCAAAGGAAGAAAAATGCTGCTTGACCACTTTGATTTAAGGATATTTACTTTGTGTATTTTGGTATCTGATGTTGACAGTTTGTGTTTTAACAAGTATAAATCTTAACCATTTTGAATCTCAGCCTCTATGATCATTAAAAAATTATTGGCTGACATCCTCCCCCCCCCCGCATCATTTCCCACAACTATGAAAATTTAAATTTATAAAAATAAAAACAAAAAACAAAACTTATAAATAAACATTGATATTATCTGCTTAAATTGTTTTTTTTTTAAATGAATTCTGCCAAGGCTCACTCTTTCTGTATATTTGCCAGAAGCTGAGAATGGGTGACAGAGGATGAATCACTTGCTGGTTGCCTGTTCTGTTCTTTCCCTCTGAAGCACCTGGCATTGGTCACTGTTGGAAGACAGGATGCTGGATCCTGGGGGCCTTATGTTTCTTATAGTTTGTGTCCCACTGGCAGACTGTGGCAGCAATTGGGTCACATTACTCTGCAAGAGCTGATCTCAGTAATACTACACTTGTAGTGTGGCCTAGTAGGCCATGGGCTAGGAATCAGGACAGCTGGCTTATATTTTTGACTCTACATTATGTGACATTGGCCAAGTCAGTTCCACTCTCTGTTTCCTTTCTTGGCTCAAGTGTGAGCTTTTTGGTGCAGGGACTGTTTTAGCACAATGTAACCCTGATCTTGACTGGTGCTACTCTAATGCAAATAAGAATGTAGTTGAGGTTACCCCCCTGCCCCAAGTTTTCTATTTGAAATCCTCCTTTCATGGTTTAGATATCTAGGGAGATCTTTAAATAAAATTACCTTGCGGTGAAATTTGGCATGCCAAATCCCGGCTGGCATGGGAGAGACTGGGAGTGCAGCGAAAGCGGCAGAACTTAAAGCGTAAATAAATAAGAATTATTGAAACTCCCTTCTGAACAAGAGACGGGGTTTGTGGTACTTAAAGGAATTATTCTCATTTAATTCCAAAGGTGTTTCTGGTTTGTTGTTGTCAGGTGTGTTTGTTTTTATACCTTGCAAGGGGTCACACAACTCCCCTTTACCTGACTGAAAGCTTTGCTTGCTCACCTGAGACCTGACTGCAGCCCCTGTCAATGAAGTGCTCTCATTGTTTGTTAGGGCAGGGGTTTTCAACCTTTTTCTTTCTGAGGCCTCCCCCACAACATGCTATAAAAACTCCACAGCCCACTTGTTCCACATATAAAAGCCAGGGCTGGCGTTAGTGGGTAGCAAGCAGGGCAATTTCCTGGGCCCTCATGCCACAGGGGCACCCAAAAAGCTACATTGGTCAGGCTTCAGCTTCAGCCCCATGCAGTGGGACTCCAGCATTAGACCGCAGCGAGTCTAATGCTGGCCCTGCTTGGCGGACTCCCTGCAACCTGCTCATGACCCCTTAGGGGGCCCTGGACTCCTGATTTACAACCACTGTGCTAGGGCATAGAACCAACATCTACAATTGTGAGTCATGCAATCAAGGTTATAGGGAAAGCAATTCACGTTAAAAGAATTCAGGGCGAATTATTTTAAAGCTCTTTTTTTTACTGTGAACCTCTTCCTGTGTCTTTACACAAATTTTAATACCCGTTGCTTTTGATGTGGTTGTGTGTGTGTTCATCACACATTTAGTGTAACATATGTGGGTGTTGAAAAGCCAAGACCTTCATGGGTAATTGAGCCATAATGAGAATCAGAATAGTCTCCTGGCTTGTTTTGGAGACACAAAATGTACTATGAAGTTCTTTCTATGTTATTATTTAGCGGCTTTTTTTTCATTCCCCTCCCTACGTCCAGAATTGCTCCTTTACTGTTCCAAACAACCATGCTACTACAGTATTAGCATTTGTTTTACAGTGACACCTAGTGGCTCCATTGTGGTAAGTGCATAGGTGCATTAGGGATGCAAAGTAACAGACCATCTAGTCCCCAAACAGCTAACAATCCAAAGAGACAAGGCAGAGGAAATGACATGCCCCAGTCAGCTGCACAGCCAAGAATGGAACCAAGGCCTACCGATCCCAGGCCAGTTGCTCTAGCCAAGAGCCCTGCATCTCTCCATGACCATCTCTTTCTGTCCTAGACATGGAATGACACTGAGTTTCTTTGTCCTTGTCCTTTTCTGTCCAGACCATCAACTGGAGGAATGACAGACAACGGGTTCTATGCCTCTCGTCACTGTATGGCTCAGAAAGGAACAGCTGCATGCAAACACTGTCCGAATGTGACATAAGGGCCCAGAAGGGAGTAGCTGCCACATGATGCACTCCCACAGCAAGGATTTGGCAGCAGCCTTGATGTGCAAACAACACACCCTTGCATCTCCACCTAGGGAGAGGGCAGCCAAGAGGGAGACAGAGCCACTCCTAATGCTGCTCAAAATAGTTTTAACATCTGATCTGTGATGACTTCTTCCTCCCCTCTGAACATTCATCCAGACACTGTGAGACCACTGGTAGCCCAGATACCCACACATCAACCTTGTGTCCAGAGATGGAGGGATGGAAGCACTGCTAAGGGACAAGCACTCCATATCGCTGCTCTGCGAGCTGTAGCGTTGAGGCCAGGTTTCCCTATGGTCTCGGGGGAGTCCCGTAATTAGGGCAGCCCTTCCACATGCTCACTCTCA
The DNA here is from genome assembly GCF_009764565.3 of Dermochelys coriacea. Classification (NCBI taxonomy): domain Eukaryota; kingdom Metazoa; phylum Chordata; order Testudines; family Dermochelyidae; genus Dermochelys; species Dermochelys coriacea. Next base: position 10,181,139 of record NC_050094.1, read on the forward strand.
TCAACACCTAGGCGAGAGCAAGAATGAGTTGGGTTTTCATCAGCCTGGTGCATTTTTTAATGTAACATTTCCCCTATTTGAGATCATTCTCCTATTTATTGTAGGAGAATGTGGGTGTTTGCATCAGGGTTATGAGTGAGGATTGATGCCGTTCTTTTCACATTACAGTCGAACTTCAGAGTCACGACCTCAGGAATGGAGGTTGTTCGTAACTCTGAAATGTTCATAACTCTGAACAAAACATTCTGATTGTTCTTTCAAAAGTTTACAGCTGAACATTGACTTAATACAGCTTTGAAACTTTACTCTGCAGAAGAAAAATGCTGCTTTTAATCATCTTAATTTAAACAAAACAAGTACAGAAACAGGTTTCAGAGTAGCAGCCGTGTTAGTCTGTATTCGCAAAAAGAAAAGGAGTACTTGTGGCACCTTAGAGACTAACAAATTTATTAGAGCATAAGCTTTCATGAGCTACAGCTCACTTCATTGGATGCATTGAGCTGTAGCTCACGAAAGCTTATGTTCTAATAAATTTGTTAGTCTCTAAGGTGCCACAAGTACTCCTTTTCTTTTTAAGTACAGAAACAGTATCCTTGCTTTGTCAAATCTATTTTTTTAAACTTTCCCTTTATTTTATTTTATTTTATTTTATTTTTTGGTAATTTACGTTTAACAAGGTACTCTACTGTATTTGCTTTTTTTTATTTTGTCTCTGCTGCTGCCTGATTGGGTACTTCCAGTTCCAAATGAGAGTGTGGTTTACTGGTCAGTTCGTAACGCTGGTGTTCATAACTCTGAGGTTCTACTGTAATTGTTTTTTTATATTTGAAAGATCAATTTTAAAAGAAAAAATATGTAATTTCCCCCCTTCTGTGGGTTTTTCTACAGAAGGGGATGGATTCCGAGATGTTAAGGTCAGAAGGACCCACAATGATCATGACCTGCTGCATAACACAGGCCCTAATGGAAGTATTGTGATTAGGGGACTAGGCTAGTACTTAAGAGAGCTAGAGTTCAACCCTTACTCTGCTACTGACTTCCTGTATGACTTTAGCTTAATCACTTAGCCTATCTGGAAAATGGGGATATTAGCAATTCTCTATTGTGTGGGATTGTTGTGAGGATAAATGCATTAAAGATTATGCAGCGCTTAGATACTATGTTGATGTAGGTCACATTACTACTTCAGGCAGAATTTCACCATGTTGTTCATGCCATGGAAGGAATTATTCTTCCTTGGACACTCTGAAACCCAATAACTCACTGTTGAACTGTTTTAGAAAACAGGTATCTGTGTAGATACCTAGATTGTAAACTCTTGGGGGGCAGAGACCACTTTTTTGTTCTGTGTTTGTACACTGCCTTGCGCCACAGGTTCTTGGTTTATGACTGGGGCTCCTAGGTGCTATCCAATACAAATATTAAATAATAACAACATCCAATGACTATTTAAATATTCCTCTCCATGTTGTCACGCTCTCATGTTTGGGGGATCCTAGGTGATTTGTTTGGTACCTCTGAGTCTTTTGTAATATTCCTCTTCGTCAGCCGAACTAGACTCCCATATGCCAGGCTGAACAAAGCTGCTCAACTTCAATCCATAAATGTTTCCACTTAGCAGCGTGACCTTTGATAGATCATGATAGAGTCTTCCAATAAATCAGTTATGCAACTGCTGCTACAAATCCCTTAACTGGATCTCTCTCTAACCATATATACTAACTCCGGGCAAAGGTTTTCTCTGGGCAAATATGAAATTTATGACCTTCCTGGTCACGGGAGTTCCACGCTAACTGCACATGTAAAAGTGTAAACTACAAGTTCATTTTTCATATGCGTGAGTGTTTCATTAAAGTACCTCATAAATTCATCCAGACTTTAATGTGTTTGTCTTTGCTTCTGTGTTATACTGGGGTGGGTGTTGTTGGTTTTTGTCTTTCCAAAGCACCTCATTTTGATTGCCCATTTAAGCTCTGTTCCACACCAATGGATACACAATATTTATGTTTTTGTGTGTGTTAAATAAGGGTCATTTCTTGGCATATAAGAGCAGAAAAACCGCTCAGTGATGTGATATCCCTCACAGTAATATGATGGCCTATATCTTCAAAGGTGATGGGTGATTTTGTATGCCCCAGTCTTCAAAAAAAGTGAGGTTCTGACACAGCCTTCCAATAAGCATAGTGGGGGGCAAAGAACCTACCTAGTTTTAAGATGGAATTGTGACTCTGCCAGGCTAGGTGCCAGTGCATGCCATGTCCCTATTTCTCAACTGGACACTAACAGAAACATTGCTGGAATCTGTCTGGCTTGTTTGTTGGTTAATATTGATAAAATACATATTAGAAATATAAGTAAGTGTTTAGTGTTTAGATGCTATTGAATGCTTGCGAGTTGCTGCCTGCATGAATCTTACTCATAATATCTGTGTTCCATACTGTAAAGTGCTATCTGAGAGTTGTATTGTGAGCCTCTGTCACCCTATTATTCACCCTACAGAAGAGGGACATTAATTAGTGTGAAGAACTGCTCTTCTACAGAAATTGTTATGCCCCTCCCAAAAGAGGAGACCCATCAATGCCAGAAGGGTTCTGGTTGGATCTTACAACTGGAAATGCTCTACATCTGGATTGAGGAATCATCAACAAAAGGGCTACATACTTTTATTGTTCTGCTCTTCTCCCTGTGAAGATGAGTCATGCAAACGGACTCCTCCCATCAGCTGAGTTTGCAGCTCAAAGCACATGGCAGGAGGGGGATAAAAAACCCCAAATGAAAGGAATTAGGGGGCTGTCTGATGCTTTGACTCTGGAGGAGCAAGGTGTTTCTAGGCATAAGCAAAAGATCCTCCTCTGCTTAGCATGGGTTAGCCCTAAGGACAAATGGAGCTTGCTGATTATAGAAGCCTATATTTACTTTTGAAACCTAAGACTGTAATTCATAGAATCATAGAAATGTAGGACAAGAAGAGATCTCGTTACGTCATGTAGTCCAGTCCCGTGCATTGAGGCAGGACTAAATATTATCTAGACCCTCCCTAAGAGGTGTTTGTCTAAACAGTTCTTAAAAACCTCCAGTGACAGAAATTCCACAACCTCCCTAGGTAATTTGTTTCAGTGCTTAACTACCCTTCCAGTTAGGAAGTTTTTCCTAATGTCTAACCTAAATCTGCCTTGCTGCAATTTAAGCCCGTTGCTTCTTGTCTTGTCGGCAATGGATAAGAACAATTTATCACCTTCCTCTTTATAACAACCTTTTACATACTTAAAGACCATTATTGTGTCTCCCCTCAGTCTTCTCTTCTCCAGACTAAACAAACCCACTTTTTCAACCTTTCCTCGTAGGTCACGTTTTCTAGACCTTTTATCATTTTTGTTGCTCTCCTTTGTATTTTCTCCAATTTGTCCACATCTTTGCCAAAGTGTGGTGCCCAGAACTGGACACAATACTCCAGTTGAGGCCTTACAGCGCTGAGTAGAGTGGAAGAATTATTTCTCCTTCTAATACATCCCAGAATAATGTTAGCTTTTTTTTTTTTTTGCAACAGTCTTATGTTGTTGACTCATATTTTGCTGTGATCCACTATAACCCCCACATCCTTTTCTGCAGTATTCCTTCCTAGGCTGTCATTTCCCATTTTGTATTTGTGCAATTGATTATTTCTTTCTAAGTGTAGTACTTTGCATTTGTCCTTATTAAATTTCATCCTGTTTATTTCAAGCCATTTCTCCAGCTTATCTAGATCATTTTGAATTTGAATCCAGTCTTCCAAATCACTTGCAATACCTCCCAGCTTGGTATAGTCTGCATATTTTATAAGTGTGCTCTCTATGCTATTGTCCAAATAATTTCTGAAGCTATTGAATAGAACCAGGCCCAGGACAGATTCCCACGGGATCCCATTCAATATGCCCTTCCAGCTCAATTGTGAACCACTGAGAACTACTTTCTGAGTATGCTTATCCAACCAGTTATGCACCCACCTTGCAATAGGTTCATCTAGGGTAGGCTATATTTTTCTAGTTTGTTTATGAGATAGTCATGTGAGACAGTATCAAAAGCCTTACTAAAGTTGAGATATACCACATCTACTGCTTCCCCCCATCCACAAGGCTTAATGCCCTGTCAAAGAAGATATTTGGTTGGTTTGACATGATTTGTTCTTGACAAATCCATGCTGACTGTTACTTATCACTTTATTTTTTGCTAGGTGCTTACCAGCTGATTGATTATTTGCACCATTTTCTTTCCAGGTACCAAAGTTAAGATGACGGGTCTATAATTCCCATTTTTATTAATAGACACTATATTTGCTCTTTTCCAGACCTCTGGCATCTCCCTTGTCCTCCACAAGTTCTCAAAGATACTCGCTAATGGCTCAGAGACCTCCTTAGCTAGTTCCCTAAGTATTCTAGGATGCCCTGCTGACTTGAAGACATCTAACACCTCTTTTAGGCTCCCTGGAAAATCCCAGCTTAAACAAGCACTAGATGTTGTTATCATGGCTAATTTTTATTATTAAAAATATCATTATAATTTACTATGAAATAGGAGGCTAGAACTAGAGAGCTGCTCAGGAGACTGGATTTATCACATTGCATAAAACATTCATTAGCATGATCAAGCTTCCTTTTACCTCTTTACAGCTTGCTGGATGAAGGCTGAGAGCGGACTTTGCCCAGGCTCTGAAACCCACAAAGGTAAAGGTGCTCCTGATTGTTATCGCTATTCTATAGACTTTAAGGAGTTAATTCCTGACTTGACTCTGTCTCCATCTCTCCCCTAGTGAATTTTATGGGCTCCTTTAACTCACAGCACAGAGATCTGACACTCTGGCCTTTTGTAATAATCCTCTCACTCATGTTATTTCTTCTGGAAAGGTCTCTTGCTTGCCTGTGCCATAAAGCCCACATTCCAGTCCTCCCAGGCCAGAGTGGTTTGATCTGAGTCCTGCTTTCTTTTTTCACTTAACTCTTAGCAAGAATGAGAGAAAAAAAGAACACAGGATTTTTTACCATGGTTTTGCACATTTATTTTCCTTATACCCCTTCTCTCATCGCTTATCAACTTCTTTGATTATAGCCTAGAAGCAGGGCCCCCGCAGGAACAAACTGACATCACTCCATGTCCAGACATTTTTATTTATAACTTCAGTTCCCCACACACTCTTCTTGGAAGTAGTCACCAAGCCACGAGGGTTCGTCAGCTGTTTGGTCACATATCATGATGGTGCCGGTGGGCCCTGGACTCTGATGAAGCATTTAGGTCCCCAGCCCAGTAAATACTTAAGCACACATTTAACTTCATGCACATGAGTAATGCCATTGAAACCAACGAGATTACTCATTTGCTCAAAGACAAGCACACGGATCATGACCTTAGTTCAGAAGAGAGTAGGATTGATGAAAAACACCTAGCTCTTATATAGCACTTTTCATAAGTAGATCTCAAAGCATGGTACAAAGGAGGTCAGTATAATTATCTCCATTTTACAGATAGGAAAGCTGAGGCCCAGAGCAGGGAAAGTAACTTGCCCACAGTCACTCAGCAGGCCAGTGACAGAGCCAGACTAGAACCCCTGGTCAGCACCTTATCCACCCTGCCACACTGGCCACCTCTATTTCAGATCAAGCTGAGTGTGTTTTAACAGCATGAGAGCATGTCGCTTTAAATAAAACAAAATGTGTGGCTGAAATCAACTGTTTCGGAACATTTTGATAGCTAGCTGCATACAGGTATGCATGTGTTTTGCAGAGAATATACACGAGCCTAGAGTTTTAGAGCGGCTCTTTTAATCAAAATAAATGAAGTCATTTAGTTCATCAATCAAATGTGAGCTTCATGAAAAGAAAGGATTCACTCCAATGATTAGATCGCTTGATTGTTGTGGCTGATTAGAAAAAAAAATCCACAAGTTATTTTGACCGTTGACTTTTAATAGAACAGAAAATATTATTTAACAGAAAATAAAAGCTGTTTGTAATAACAGAGTGCTGCGTGGAAAATAAATACAAACGTTTCCCCTCCCCCTTTTTTCAGTAACTGTACATCTATCACTGTAACTGAGCCCTGGCATGGAGAGGGCAGAAAATGACAAGAGACATCTGATCTAGGCTTTTAATTTACCAGTGTGCCTCAGTTCAGTTTTAATCAGAGACTGCCCCCTCTCAGACAATCTGTTAGGTTAAGAGAGAATTCACCAGTCTGGCTTCCCTGGATGTGACCTGGGAAGAGACCACCCTCTGCTGGACTGGGAAGGTCCCCTACTGTCACATTTTACACTTGAAAACTGTGTTAAACCAAAAGTCCCTTAGAGTCAGCCAGCAACACTGATCTTATGGAACTATTGATTACAATGACATTGATAAAAAGAAAAGGAGTACTTGTGGCACCTTAGAGACTAACAAATTTATTTGAGCATAAGCTTTCGTGAGCTACAGCTCATGAAAGCTTATGCTCAAATAAATTTGTTAGTCTCTAAGGTGCCACAAGTACTCCTTTTCTTTTTGCGAATACAGACTAACATGGCTGCTACTCTGAAAAATGACATTGATGATACTCAGATAAGTCTCTGTCTTTGCCTCTGCCTCTCCTGCTTTGGCATTGTCCGCACTAGAGATATTTAACACATTAGCCACTGTGTGGTTCCCCTAGCACATTGGTAGCACACATTCAAAAGTCTGAAGCACATAGACAGTCCAACCACCATGTGAATCAGCCACGCAATGCTAACTAGCATGTGATTCTCCAGCATGCCAATTTTTCACCACTGCAGTGCCAGCATGGATAGAGATCTCGGGTGCAATGGTCCCAACAGTATGAATAGTCCTACAACAACAGTTTCACAGCCTCCTAGTGACTGGTCTGAATTAAGCTGATTATGATTCTTTCCTGGCTGTGCCACTAACTTGATCCGGGCCTCAGTTTCCCCATCTGAATAGTGAAGGAGAGTAATATTTACCTACTTCACAGGGGGATTGTTAGGTGTGAATGAAGGTTGGTAATGTGATTTGAGCTCATCCATTGTAAGGTGCTAGAGAAATGCAAAGTGATATTATTTAGGTGTTTGTTTATTATAATAGAAGCTGAAATCTCCATTTGGCCACTGCCCTGGTGCCCTAGAGAGCTAGTCTGATATGAAACAGATTTTTAAAATGTCATTATTTGTATAAGGGCACCATCAAGAGAGAAAGCCCATTTCTCTGCCTAATGGTGCTTCAAACACTCCTGTGAAGTTGAATTAACACCACTAAAGGGAAAGATTAGAAGTCTCTTTAAAATGGCTCTTGGGAAGTTTTCAACCCAATCTATCTGCACCCATGACACAGTATAAAGATCCAGATAATGTGAGTGCAATAAAGCTGTAAACACAAGCAGCCTTGGTTTTAAATTAACAGGAGTGTTATTTACATCTGGGCAATTGGATACAGTAGGGCTATTGCATAATTTCCATTATTTTAGAGAGGGTTTTTTTTCTATGTGTGCAGGGAATGTTCAGGTTCATTAATTAAAAAGGCAATATAGAAACTTTAGTGGGGGTGGAGGCAATTTCCCCCTTTTCCTTTTTTTTTTAATTGCGTGCTTCATTTTTATTAAGGTTGGTTGGTTTCTGTCTAGGTCAATACATAATACCAGTGTTTAATTCTCAAAGGAATGGATGGATAGAAAGCTAATAACATTAAAATGATAATAAATCAGCCCCACGGTAGGTTTTATATCTCGTTTTGGTTCAATTTTGTTAATGAATGAGTCAGGCTTTCCACCCACCAAACAGCTTTTCAGAGGTTTCTTTACTAAAAACTAGTTTGACTTTTTTGGCCTTTCTGGCCCAAATCCTCAGGTATTTAGGCTCCTAACTGCTACTGAAAACAGGGACAGTTAGGAGCCTAAATATGTCTGAGGATCTGGGCCTTTGTCCTCTCCGCAGCTGCAGCCTGATCCAAAGCCCTGGCAATGGGAGTCTTTCCATTGACTTCAATAGATTTTGTATCAGGCCCTTCATTAATTTCTCCTTCACGTCACAGGAAATGTATCTGCTTGAGTTAGCACTTCATGTGAAGGAAGGGGTTAGTAGGAACATAGGAACTGCCATACAGTTCTCAACATTTTCCCTACTGGGGACCCCACTCCTGACATCATCCTCTCACATAGCCAGGATCTAGCTGGGCCTCCCCTCCCATTTACCCATATGGGAAGGAAAGTGTGTGTTTGCAAGGCCCTGACACCTGTCTGTGACTCACCCATGTCGCCCGTGCTACATCTACAATGGGGACCATGTAGATCAGCTTCTTGTCACCAACCATGACCAATGCCGCTTACTTCACTGAAAACTGCAAGAGGGCAATCATGGCATAACCTGTCCTTAAGGGAAGTTTCTTCCCAACAGGCTAACTTGTGTCACTTAGGGGCTGGCTTCTGCCCTGAAACAATTGATGAGCCAACTGATGAAAACAAACAACTGGGTCTATCTGCATTGCATTGCATACCAGGCTGGACCAAAACTCTTGCATTCCATTTTGGGGTGTTCTTTTATCATATTTATTTGTGGTTGGCAATTTCAAAAGTATACTCAAGTTGCTCTGGGACCTAACACCTGCAGAATCCCCCATAATGAGCCAAAGTAAGCCTATTACACACTGTCTATTCACTCAGGCCCAGTTCAGCAAAGGAGTTATTATGAACATCTTTAGATTGGCTTCCAAGGGACAAAGCATTTGCTTAAAGTTAAGCACATTCTTAGGCCATTTGCAAAGTGGGGGCCTAAAAAAGGATGTGAAGCTAGATGGCCAGACCTAATAATGTGTTTGTTAAAGGCCTGGTGAACTACAACAAAATCTTGCCACTCACCTTGGGCCTTATGTTTTTCCTGAAGTCTTTCCATTTACTTCAATGGGCTTTGGGTCTGGCCCAGAGAGGTTAGACGGCAAGGAATTTTTTGACTATACATTGTGGAAGGTGTGTGTACTGACTACTATATCTGCTTATGCCTGTGTCATAGTTAATGGTTCTGTTGTGAAATGTTAGATCTCTGTTTCTTTTATTTCATAGTCACATTCCTTCAGAGACATTCCAAATACATTTTGAAAACAAATGTATGGGCCATTATTTTATCAGAATGCATCAAAGCAAAGAATCAAAAACTAGGCAGAGAAAAAAAAATGTTTTTTGTGCCAGCCACTTAAACCAAATTGCCTTGAATAAGATTACAAGTGCACCAGAACATGGCCTTTGGAGTCCTTGGATTACTGTCGTTTGGATCCTATTGCTGCATAATCTTTTCACGTAAATCAAGATAAATTCAGCATGAAATCCTGATGAAAGCACTAGTTTTAATCTTTTAGTTCTGATTTGTTTCCTTGCTCCAGGTTTGTGCTCTGGATTGGTAAACCTTTCTTGTTAATTAAACTGAACCCATGGCGCCCTCTAGTGTTGCCTCATTCTCAAACTGCAGTTGGCAAAGACTTTGAATGCATTCTAAACCTCAAGTTTTTGCATCTCCATTCCACTCAATGGAAACCTGAGCCATAAAATGAAATAAAATTACACTTGACCTAATGTTAGGGAAACAGCTGAAAGGTGCAGCATCTCAGCAAGGGCAGCAATATACTCTCACTGTTTACCACAGTCCAAAGAATTCGGTAACTGTTGGACCTGAAATGGTTTGATATGTACTGTGGCCAAAAGTTGTCTCTGTTTGCTTTCTGGTGTCACTTGTATTGAATGGACCAATGTACTCTTTCCCATGCACAAATCTTTATACCCAAACCCCATCTGACAGGGTGTCACTAGTAACTGCATTGTAATGATAATAACTGGAACATACTTGTCTCTCCAAAGGATGTACATAGGATTGGAAGGATTAGATTTTTGTGGGTAAAAGTTTCATTGTACATACACAAACTGACAAAAAAATATTTCCCTCACTAGGGATAAAAATTTACAGACAGGCAAAGTAAGAAAAATATTGCCTGAGAGCTTATTAGAGTTTGATTTAAGGCTATTTACTTCATATTTTGACACGTGATGTTGGCACTTTGTCTTGTAACAGTGATAAAGCTTTAACTCTTTGAATCTCAGTGTCTACTGTCATTAAATAACGATTGTCTGATACCTGGTGCATGACCCCTGCCCTGTAGTTTCTCACAATTGTGAAAATTTAAATTGATTAAAAATTGGGGGTAAATACTTAAACCCCATAATTTTGTGCAGCTGTGAAAATTTAAATCAATACAACAAAAAAAATAAATTATATATAAAAAATAAAAGTTGGATTCTGACAAGCCTATATATAAAATGTAAAGGAAAGGTAGAGCCAGAGGCTGAATACAAGAATTTGAAACAGGCAAATGAATAACAGGGTAGTAATAAAGCAGAAGATGGGATGCAAACGTAGCAACTATTCTCTCATCATTTTGCACTGTGTAAACAATAAACACAGACAAAAATTCTCCTTACACTTATTTTCCTCCAGCTGTTGCTGTAAAATCATTTTCTCCAAACAGTAAAGGGAAATAGCAGGACTGTGTGCTTGTATGCATGACTATATCTTTGTTTATCTAGGATCTATGTGCATGACTTAATAGTTAATCAGGTCTCATTGCAGGGAGGCTGGACTAGATGACCTCTTGAGATCCCTTACAGCCATACATTTCTGTGATTTCTATGACTCTGTGTGTATGTAGGAACATAGGAATCATCATCCTGGTCAGACCAGTGACCCATTTAGCTCAGTATCCTGTCCCCAAATGGACCAGTCCTAGGTGTGTCAGAGTAAGGTGTAAAAACCCACAGTAGGTGGTTGTGGCATAATCCTAGGGGTGGTGGAACCTGAGGCACTGTGGGCTGGCACAATGAAAATACTGTGAGGGGCTGATCTACGTTTTCATCCCCACATGAGTTGTTTCACATGATCAGGCTAGGTGTGACTCTACAGCTGCTGGGGTCAGAGGTGAGAGTGGGATCTCGATGGGTAGGGTGACCATACACCCTATTTGGCCCATTAAGCTCTGTACCAGACATCCTAACTTTTCTGGCAAAACTGGACATTTGTCCCATTTTCTCTTGCCTGGGGAGGGAGCACAGAGGACTTTTTCAAGCAAGAGCAAATGGGACAAATGCCCTGTTTTGCCAAAAAAGTTATGACATCCGTGATGTTAGATCAAGCAAGCAGTGATACCAGATGGCTCACGCCAGTCCCATGTGGTGGGGCTCAGGCTGTCAGCCCTGGTTTGGGTTGACAGCCCTGTGTGGCAGGGCTCAGGCAAGCAATGATGCCAGGTGGTTGAGACCAGCCCTGTGCATGGCTAGGCTGGCATCACTGCTTACCCAGTGTCCCATTTTCAGTTGAGGGAAATATGGTCACCCTATGGATGGGCTGGATCTAACCCCATGGCATCTAGGAACAGGTAGGCACCAGGGTGACTGGGCTGAGCATGGGAGCAGCTACCCCCAGTGTGAATCACTGGGAGCCTCCCCGCCACCCCTTTGCCTATACCCCCACCTTCTAAGTGTCAGTGGTGGCTTCCCTCATTTCCCATGCGGAGCACCCACTCCACTCCCCTTCCTATGCCTGACAACCCTCCCTCTCTACCCCTGACTCATACAGATGTCCAATCCCATTTTTAGATAAAATTCTTTTCGCATGCATATTAATGACTATATATGCGTGTGTATGCGTGTAGCATGTATATGCATGACATGATTCTATCTGTATGTGTTGCTGACTGTCTGCCTTCACCAGTCTAATCTCTGGAGGTCACAGCTACTAGGACATCCTTTAAAGAAAGGAGAGTGAAATTAACTTTTCAAATATTTTTCCTCAGTTGATAACTGTAAGTAATCAACCGTAGTGTTCTGAATGATCCTTTGGAAGCATAGTTCCTTAGCATTCCTCTCCTTGCCTTGATAAACTCCTTGATCAACCCAGTGATGTTAATGGAGTTACCCTGATTTATATAATCTGAGAGACTGGCCAAGTACTGCAATTTTCAGGTGTACTGAACACTCATTCTCTGAAAGCAGCATATAATTTGTCGCTAAATAAGAAGCAAACCTACTATTTCTTCTTCAAATAATCCTGTGTGCAGTTTGAATAAAGGTGACTGCACAGTGCCAGTTAGCATCTGCTGCCATTAAAGATATGACAATATCTACCTCGGATATTTATACCTCAATATCTACCTGCACTTGTGTTGAAATATAAGGAGACAGTTTTATGCAATTCATCAGGCCTCTAGTTCTTCAAATATGTATGCGTGTGTTTAATTTTAATGCAATTGAACACAGTGGGAATACTCGCCTGCATAAAATTAAGCAGCTACTTAACTAATTGCAGGACTGGGGCCAAATGATTTTTAAATGTGCTGAGGACTCTATAGCTCCATGGACTTCAGTGATACACACTGGTGCTCAGCTCTCCTGAAAATCAGACCATAACATTATAAAATTGCGTGTTTTTCAAAGAGTACATTAAGGCCCTGGTCCCGCATGCACTCAAGCACCTGAGTAACTTCAACTTATGTGAGTAGCCCCATTGAACTTGATAGAACTTGATAGAACTCCTCACCATATGCTAAGCATATGTGTAACAGTCTATAGGATCCGGACTTGGTGAACAGTGCCTAATTAAACATCCTAGAGAGTGAAGTCCTCTTTGTCCTCAAACTGGTAAAATTCAAAGGAGTACTTGTGGCACCTTAGAGACTAACAAATTTATTTGAGCATAAGCTTTCGTGAGCTACAGCTCACTTCATCGGATGCATTGGTGGAAAACCAAATGCATCCGTTGAAGTGAGCTGTAGCTCACGAAAGCTTATGCTCAAATAAATTTGTTAGTCTCTAAGGTACCACAAGTACTCCTTTTCTTTTTGTGAATACAGACTAACACGGCTGCTACTCTGAAATCTGGTAAATTCAGATGACTCACCATTAAATAATATACCCCATTCCTGATTTGGAGGGACCATCTCTAGGGATGCCTATAGAGAATTCAGTTTCCTTGGCCCACTCAATCCCTTGGCCTCTTTGCTGAGACAACACAGGACAGTAAATTCTAATTGTGATTTGTCCACAAGAATTCCTCTTCAACTGGACTGGCATTGCCAGCTCCTTTTCACATAAGCAACCTACCAATCATGAACTGGTAGCAATTTTTGGTCCTATAGTTTCATGTGTCTGTAACCCTTACCAATCTCCTAAACTATTAGAACTCATGGAAAGGTGCATCACTGCTGATGAAGTAGTTTTGTGTTTGTTATTTAATATAGGGCCTGTTATCACTGAATATCTGTGACATCCACCTCTCTCCACTTGGGAATGTTTTTGATACTTGAATACTTCCATGTACAGACCTAGCACTGTTGAAAACATGAATGAAGTTTCACAACAATGCTGTAAAGAGGGCATGTATATTATCCCCATTTACAGGTGAGGAAACTGAGGCACAGATGGTGATGTGATTTGCCCAGGGCAGCACAATAATCCCATAGTGGGAAGAGAAGAAGGGTGTTTGTGTAGTGAGGCCATCATAACTGGGATTTAAGAGGCATGGACTCTGCTCCTGACTCTGCCACAACTTCCATGGGACCTTAGGTGCATCACTTCATCTTTCTTCCCTCTATAAAATGGGGATAATGATGCTTCCTTTCCCCTAGCAGTGTATTTAGGAGGAAATCCATGTCAGATAGGCACCTAAATATCTTGAGGATCTGAGCCTAACCTCTGTGGGCAAGAATTCTCTTTTCTCTGTGTTTGTACCTAACCCAATGAGACCTTCTTCTCAGCTGTAGCTACTAGGCCTCTTAGAACACAAATAATAAACATAAGATCTTGTGGCTCCAGCCCTCTTTCCCTCTCCCCATCACACTCCCAGAAACTGTGTCAAAATGTTTATTTGCTTTATTCTGCGGTATTTGATTACCTTGAGGAGGTCCATAATTCTTGAGGGAGGAGTCGGTTCTAGTACCAACAAAAGGCGTTCTTTTGTTGGAAGCCTCACCAGGCCCAACTTAGTCCTTCTGTAAGAGTCTGTTCCTTATTCAAGACCATGACCTGTGACCTTCAAGGTCAGACATTTCTAATCCCAAGAACAACTATCCTTGGTCAACAGGGGATTCTGTCTCCAAATTCCTAGCAATGGAAGGTGCTGTCTATACAATCCCACCCCCTACACGAAAGAGAACCAACCTCACGTTAGCCCCAAATAATATATGAGAGCCAGTGGCGTTTGGGGAGAGAGGGTGGGGGGAGAGTCTTTTAAAAGACCCCATTTCAGAGGGATGCTTGCTAAATAGTTTCAGGGTGATGTAGTGGATTGGCTATCTGCCACCGAAGTAGACAACCAGCCAGTCTGGAGATTCTTTGTGCCTATTGATTTTCGGATCCACCTTTTATTTTATTTTAATTTAATTTATTTTTAATGGAGGAATAAAGGAAATCCACACGCCTTCCTGAACTAGATAGCAGAACAGATTGAGAAGCTAGATATGGCCAAGTTTAGCCGCCTGTCTGCTCTGTAGGCAGCTCTGTAGTAACAAGGGCCCATTCCACTTTAGGTCGGCGAAGCTTTGACACTGCACAGGGAGGAATCATAAAAACTCTTAGGGAAGGTCTCAGACGAAGAAGGGGGCCGGGGGCGAGCAAAGAGGGGCTCAAATCTCTTCACTTTAAAGTGGACTTTAGCTATGACTTCTTTTTTTATGGCATGGGCCTTAAAGGGAAGGATCAAAGACACCTTTTGCAGAAGTCATAGCCTCTGAGCCAGGAGGAAAAAAAATATATCTGATTACTTTCCTGCTGGAGGTGTTGAAACTGTTGCTGGTTGAGGTGTTCCTCTGGTTATTATTTTCCTCTTCCTTTTCCCTGCCTTGAGGGTGATTGGAGTGGCATGTTAAAGGCTGAAAATCCACCCAGCTGAGAGCAGGATTCGACGCCAGACGTTCTGACCATCCTGCGGTTTCAGACCAAGTTGTGAGTCAACTCCCGTTGCAAGGTTTGAGTGTTTAAATTCATGCTAAATCCCTAGGCATCTGAGCGGGAAATCAAACACACAAAGAGAGAAAGGGTTAAATGAAGGAGTGATATGAAACTGTGTCCTGTAACTTGGGTCATAAAATAATTGTTACCTTGTAGTTTTCGGTGTAAAACTCAGGTAATGTGACTTTTTACAAGAAAGATTTGTGGGTTTGTTTTTTGTTTTGTTTTTTTAAACAAGCCTTTAGCTTTAAAGATTACACCCCTTTAGGGAAAGCAGTGGCTATGATAGAGAGATAGAGAGAGAGAGAGAGATAAGGTATTTCCAATAGGCAAGATATTTTAATACTTTAGTTACCATCATAGTTTGCCAATGAAAGCAGTCTAAGGACTTACATTTTAGGCTGGAAATGAAGTCTTTGTCAGAAGCAACTTTGTAAGCATCTCTTTTCTGATTACCATGGGGCTCTACATCATGTGGCACCATTTTCAAACCCCTGTACTTTCCATGGCTTTAGAGCAGCTCAGCAGACCGTTGGAAAAGGGTGGGCGTGGGGGGGGGGAGAATCCACTGTCGGGTTTACTTAAAAAACAACAAAGAAAATAAGGAGGATATTTAAAATGGTACCTAAATAACGCAAAACAAATCGTTTCAACATATCATATACAATATAATCGCCTATGCTTGATCAAGTAGCAAGTCTAGCATGGGAGATAATATAATACGGATCACATGAATATCTGTCGATTCTCAGAAGTGTGAAGCCATGTGGGGGAGGGAGATTCTTGAACTAAAATTAAAGACTCTGGAATTCGTGGGTGATTAACTGTCCGGGTGCAATCGGAATAGGGCCCATTGTGTATTGTATGTTCATTAGCGATGGCCTCGTGTGAGTAGACTCCACAGTCTGCTTCACTGAATGTTACATGGGCAGTAGTTCTGCCAAGATTTCGATTTTCGTGGTCAAATGCTTAGTTTAAAAGGGGAGGGGAAGACTGCTTTTAAAATAAAATTACCTTTCTCTTGCCTTCTACTACTGAAATGGATGCCCTTTTATTAATATGGATCCGGCCCCCACTTCTTTCAAATTATAGATTTTTTGGTGAACTTGACGAGATATGCATCCGATGAAGTGAGCTGTAGCTCACGAAAGCTTATGCTCAAATAAATTTGTTAGTCTCTAAGGTGCCACAAGTTCTCCTTTTCTTTTGCAAATACAGACTAACACGGCTGCTACTCTGAAACTGAACGAGATAATTAAATCATAAAGCGAGATGATTCTCTTCTTCTTCTAGTAAGGCCAATAGCAATGCTATTTTATAGAGTTCCCCATACTATCCCCTTTTTGGATCTTATCCAGTTACCTTCCTCCCTTCTCCCTCTCCCTCCCCCCCCCCCCACGCCTCCAGAAAAATTAACTGCTAAAATGTCTGCAACAGTAACAGATTTGTACGCTTTCAGAGTAGCAGCCGTGTTGGTCTGTATTCGCAAAAAAGAAAAGGAGGACTTGTGGCACCTTAGAGACTAACACATTTATTTGAGCTTAAGCTTTCGTGAGCTACAGCTCACTTCATCGGGTCATTCAGAAAACACATCCAGCTGAATACGCTATGAAAAAGTTGCAACGCTTATTCACCACCTATAAACAGATCTGGTGGCATGAGTGCACGTGAGGGGTACTCTAACTCTCTTTATCATGTTGCTACCCTTAAACCAGATTGAGATGATACTTTGAAACACAAAATAAGCCTGCAAAGTAACTCAAAACTTTGTTAGAAGCAAAGGCCCGACCCTGAAGGCAAAACTCTCACTGAACTACAGAGTCCAGCACCCAAGTGTTCTGATGAAGGGGACGGGTGTGTGGAAAGGTCCGACTATTAGAAACAACGTTTTGTATATGTTTGCAAAATCCCATGTAGTCAGCAAAGGCGGAGATATTTTTGACACAGGAACACCTAGAAAGTAAACACTGTAGTGGGGGCGCGGGGGGTGGGGTGGGGGGACTTCGACCGGGAGTGTATATTTCGCAGCCACGATTTAAATACATTTATCAGAGTCAGTTACTAATTATCCTTAATATAAGACTATTTTAACTTCTTATGATTGCCAGAGGTCTATTCTCTAAGCAGGAATGTCTCATCCAAGAATGCCTCTCCGCATTTCATGTCAAATATATGAATAGCGTATTCAGTGTTGCTATGAATAAAATATCTCATATGCAATCTGGAACAGTTTGAAACCTTTTAAAAATGACACTTTAGAGGCGAAAAACAATTAGAGGAGTCTATGCCCAGGTACGGCTATTTTATAACCAATGCTTGGCTTCTCTGGGAAGTTTGGTTAAAACAGTTTTTAGAGTTCGCAAAGTGCTGTAAAGATTGTCTGTCTTTGAGTGAATTAGCCACTGTGATTTACTAATCTCTTACTTTTTAAAACACTCAATTAAAATAACACTATGTTTGTGCGAGAGAGAGAAAGTAAGACATCACATGTTATCACAAATTAGCTTCAATTAATCTGTGGCGAAAAATATCTTCCCTGCCTGCTTATTCCTTAGAGGCGGCTGTATTTCAAGGCGAAATTGGATACGCAGTTTCCAAAGATTGCCCCCATCCTGCAACTGATAACTTTCTGATCCAAACTGCGGAGTATGGAAAGTGTCCATTCAACCCCCCGAAATTTAAAGGTTTTTCAATGAGAGCAGGGGGAGGATTTTGTCACATATAACATCATTTTTTCCCCTCAACGACAGAGTTAGGATTCATTCTGAATGTTTTTTAAATGCGACCACTCGTCGAAACCTGCAAATAATTCATTACAAAAAAATGCACATGTACAATACATACTGCTGTAGGGTGTGCAGAACTTGGCTTCCTTCGTTCTTCCAAGGCAAGACTTTCTTCTTTCTTTCTTCTTTCTTTCTTTCTTTCTTTCTTCTTTCTTTCTTTCTTTCTTTCTTTCTTTCTTTCTTTAAAGAAAGGTACAATCTAAAACAGTTTATGAAAATAAATGCCTTTCTCACAGGGGCTGGTTATGATCATGTTAGTGGGTTTCACACCCCATTACTCCATTGAGTCATCGGGGTTACTGCTGATTTACACAGATGGCGGTCCAGAATCAGGCCCGCCGCGTTTGCCGTTGCTGGAGCATTGAACTCTTTCTTATCAAGGCAATGTAATTATCCGCTTATTGTTCTTGAAACAATCGGCCAAGACCTGAATTTCGGGGGTGGGGCAGGTACTTTAGAAAGTTAGCCTATTGCAAAAACTAATCGGAACAAATAGGCACATACCAAGTTAGACCCATTTCTCTGTGTGAGTCCATTATGGACGAAACGCTACGTAGCGCCACCCAAATATTTAATTCTGGAATTTAACACTGTTTCATTTCACAGTCCAGCGATCGTAAATACATAATGGCCCTGCCCCAAAAGTATTCGAATTCTTTTTTTGCTGACATGCTCAATTCCAGCTGCTCATGACTATAACGGTGGAAAAACCAGCGAGATGATCCGAAAAACAAGGCAACATAATGAAGCAGGATGGGTCACCCGTCTTTTCTACAGCGAAAACTTTCAGAGGGGCATTAGTTTTTTTTTAATACAATTATTTACTTATTGGTTCATTTATATAGTCCCCAATCAGTATGAAATTGAAAAAAATATAAGACAAATTCAGAATAGGAGACCAGGTCATCTTGTCTTTAACGTGCTATGTACGTTTGTGTGTGCCATGTGGTATATATTTAATGTATGTCCCAGTTGTATATATATTGTAATAGCTATACCATAAGTGTATGCACATTTCTCTCTTTGTATGTGTGGATACAGCTAATGGATTGTTAGGTTACCTTCTCCATTCAGTTCCTTAACCCTAACTTCCAAGGCGAGGTTAAAAAGTGTATTGGGAAATCAACTTCATGTTGTTAACATTTATTTCTGTGTAGAGGGAAGAGGTCTGCCTTCCATGACTCAGATATCCATTCCCGCCTCTTTTCACAGCTCAGATCCTTGTCCATCAAAAGGTTTCTGCAATAAGTCTTTCTAAAACAATACCCAGGAATCATCCCACATATTACTGGGGAGGTTAATAATAATTGTATTAGAGTCACGCACTGGAGGGAGAGACAAGGAGAAACTCAACTTTTAGCTATAGATGTTTTCTTTTTGGGGAGGGGAAAACTCAGTCCCTGAAAAAAAAAAAACCCGTTACAGTTTCCCATTAAAACTTGACACCATGGGATGGCCCTAGCGGTCACGTCCACCTCGGATTGGTTCGCTCACCGGAAGTTGCTTTCAGACGCCTATTCCAACAGATAAGTCAACTGCCAGAGACCCGTTTTTTCCCTTCCCCCCAAAGTATATTTTGTCACAGCCCCAGCCCCACAGATCCCGGCGCAGCTCCATGTGCAGACGACCCACCCATCGGTGCTGGTGCCCAAAGCAACCCGTGACAGCTGCTTCTCGGTCCCCGTCTCTTCCCCTCCAGCCCCCTCCCCTTCTTCCATTGCAAACTGGGGGGGGGACATTTCCCTTACCTCCTTTGGGGGTGAGATGTCGTCACCAGCCAGGACTGCTGCGGTACCTTCCGCCTCCCTTCCCCGGGTTGGGGGGACCCGGCAGGGCGCGGTGCTCCCAGCACAGAGATCCCTGTGGGGGTGCACCCAGAGGCAAAGACGAGGCGTCCAGTTTGGGATTTGATGACGAGAACTCTCCAGCCCCCAGCCAGAGGGGTCCACTTTCTCCAGGCTTGAGTCCGAAACTGGGGCCACCACCAGCCCGGGACGGACCTTGCCAAAGCATCGGCACTTCTTCACAGCCTCAGGTAGCCACCAAGCCAGCAGGTTCCCAGGTGCTTTCGTTGCCTACTGACTTCACCCCCCCTGCTGCTGCCGGGCACCGGCGAGAAAGTAGCCCTTCGTCATCTTGCTCGGACGCTGTAAAGGGGGATTATGAAGCGTCCATTAGACTGAAACCCGGCTATGGATCGTCCGGGACGGGGAAAACAGAAGAGCAGCGTTTTTTCCTCCAGGAGGCTTCATTTTTAGACAGGCCTAAAGACGACCAAACGTCGCAAGAATACAAGGTGGGTACAGAAAGCAAAAAAAAAGAAGGTGAAAAGCAGGTTTGCAGTCGAAACAAGGTGATTTTAGCCAGACTGCCAAGGGGGGGGGAAGGGGGGGAAAGTGGGCTTCCGCCCTCCCTTCACTAACACAATGACCCTTTAGTTAAAAATTAATTTACAGCACCCAAGCATTCATGCCGAACTCAATTTCAGCCCTCATTCCTGAGTGGGCCCTTAGGGAAGATTTAAAAATAAAATAAAATAACCCAGCGCTTGGAAAGATTTTTTTTTTCGCGATGTCTAGGCGGTACTGTAGACGAAAACGCATTTTTGCCCTGATATTCTTCTAGCTAAGAGATCCAAAGTCACAGACAGACAGGTAAGTCAGTTATGGACACACTACGTTGGAATAAAGGTGGGTAGGCGACCGGGGAACTAATTTGGAGGGTTTCTTTTCATAACCTGCTGAGCCCTGATAATTTCCCATGTGTAGATTCCAAAGAATGTTGCATTCTTCTCATCAGACTTGCAGACACCTGTGTAGGAAACTCCAGGGCAGTTTACTGCCAATTAGACCTGCTTTTTGAATTATAATTTCATTCCAACCCTCTGAAATATTTACTTAAAGCCAGCCTTGCCTTGCCTTGTTTTTCCCTAAATGTCAGGATCTGAGGCAAAATCTCCACCCCATATTTGTCTCCCTTAGCTTGTGTGGATTTGGGGGAGAGGGAGGTTATCGTTCCAGTCCATAATCAAACATGGCTTTAAAAAACAGCTATCGCTTTCGACCCTAGAAATCGAATTAAAATGAAATCACCAAGGCTATGCAAAAATGTGGACTCACCACAACTATTTAAATGGCAAAAAGGAATTTTCTGCTGGAGGGTATATCTGAGGGTGGGGATTTCTTAAACTGCAACCAGAATCTTCATAATAAAAATACCAAATTGTGAGGTTGCACTTTTAATGGACTACCTCGCTTAACCAAGTTACCCTTTTATTTTCAAAAAGCCATTCTAATTTATTTGCTTCCTGATACATTTTAACGGCGCTATTTATATGGTTATGTAATTGCTATGCTTTTAGTGGACAAGAAGGGCTGTCTCTTAGACTTGAAATTATGCGGTCATTTCAACAGGACTGCCAAGTCCACTTACTTCGGGAGAACTCGTCCGGTTTATGTTCCTCTCCACGTCTATAGTGCTGTTTCTCCATAGAGCTTAGATAGATAGATATACATGTGCGTCATAATTATTGTAACTTTAAATTCAATATCCTGGCAGTTCCCTACTTCTATAGTTCTCTACTAACAGTGTTGAAAACCGTGAAAAAGACCTATTAGTGCAACGGCTTATTTAAACAAATTAATCCATTAATTCTTAACTGTATTCCCCTCTGAAGCTAACCTGATGTTAGCAATTTGAATATTTTATTGAAATAAGAGCACAGTTTTGTATATTTCCTTGACTGCCTTTGTCAGTCAGCATTTCTAATTCTTGACAACCGAGAATTATTAAAAGATTTAAACCTCTTTCAAAAATATCCCTGGAATCTAGGTAACTGGATGAAAGTACTAGAAGCAAAACAAAAAAACAAACAACCCCCCCAAAAAAACCCCAACAACCCTGAAAATAGTTTATGCTGTAATCTTTCGAAGTTTTTTTGGTTGGTTAATGCCTGGGAAAAAAGGGTTTACACTATGATCCCTTAATTTGGTAAAGTTAAATGTGCATATACAGATTGACTGCTCATTGGATCATAAATAAAGTTTTTTAAAAAACATTTTGGTATTCCATTATTAATGGCAATCAACTTAATGTTTCCTATATTATGCAGTACTTGCTGCTAAATTACTTTTGAAGGCTTAGCCACTCTGCCAAAATACTTTACTACTAATTAAGGAACATTTCAATTGACTGAGTCAGTAACTTTGCAGCGTCAGTAGAGACCAATAAAGATTTAAAAATAAAGTTTTTTTTTCACACTGAGAGCTCGATCCTGCCAAGCACATGAAAGCCTTTACTCACGTGAGTTGTCTAAGGGATTGTTCATGTGACTAAAGTAATGTGCTGAATTTAAGGATTGGAGTTCACATGACAATCAGTTTAACCCCAACTGCATTTAAAACTAAATTATTTGTGTTTAAATATGTCCATACTAGCCACAGAAACAAGGCTATTGACCTCTAATACATTAAAAATAAAGCAGGAAACAAAACCTGAAGCATGCTGCTGCTGAAATACAGTTTAGTGTTTGTGCCTTGCTACTGAGGAACATTTTTGGTTTTTGTCTTCCTTACAAAGCGTTCATTTATATTTAGCACCTGCAGACAATAAGAGATGTATTTTGAAAAAACTTTTAACTGTAACGGAACCAGGCCCATAGGTTTTTTTATATATATATATTTCTTAGTGTCTGAAAAATTCCTCTCCGCTGTTGGGAGACCTGATTCTGCTCTTAAGTACAAGGATCTATATCATGGAGAACAGAATTTGCTCTTACAGTTCGATTTGCTTAATTCTTCACATACTGGGGGGGACGTGATCATGCTGTAATGACATATAAGGTATGGGTCGGATTCTAGGATTTTCTATCCAGAAAATGTCAGTCTAGAAATTATTTTAGTCCCTGGAAACACATTCACTGACAGCTGTTTTTCAATATGTTCAGGTGTATGCTGGACGGACCAAAATGACGTGTCGAATGGCTTCCTATTGAGTTCTTTGACTCACTTAAATGGACACCGTCGATTTTTTTTAAAATCACTTTTCTCTGAATCATGTTGACTTTCTATTGTTGCACCTATCTCCGAAAATGACTGAAAGAGATGAGATTGAGAATTTTTTTTTAATTGTGCCCATTTGACAGCAGCAACTTGTGTCGAGTCAGGTTCACTTTTCAGAGTCAATTCCTCCTTTGTTTTGGGGAAACTTTACCACAACAAGAGGTCAAATATTATTAAATGCAATAATAAATTGTTAACATGTAATTGTAAAACCACAAACAATTGGCAGGGGGATTCAGGAGCAGGTCTAATACCTGAAGCTACCTTTAGCCTTTTTCTTTTTTTTAAATTGACCATAAATTACAAATTGATGGTGTCTCTTTCAATTTTGCAAGGATGATTATTATATCTTTTTCCCCTTATTATTTTCCACCACTCTTTTATTCTAGTACATGCACACATAAAAGTGGGATATGACATCTTATACTGGATATGATTTTCACTGGTCCTTGGAGTCTTACATAGCCTGTGGACATTTCCAGCCAATCGCTTTCGCTTCTAAATTTCGGAGATGAAGGCTGTGTCACTTCATTATCTCTGATCATGGTTATTTCACTGCGCACCTTGTATTAATTTGCTAATCGCCATTCGTGATGCTGCGGCGTTAGTCTTTGAGTCTGTATTGTAAGACTGGTCCTCGCAAAACGTGATTGATTTGCTTAATTTATGTACCCCTGAACATCAGTGAATTAATAATATAATAAAGTGGGTTCCGCTGGTAATAAGAAAAAGGTAAAACTGTGCAGTTGTGTAATATAAAGGCTTCTGGTTTTAATTTCATTCCTGGGTTGCTATCTCATATAAAACTGCTTGTGACTGGAAAATCTTGGTTATTCCATGCCTTACAGAAACTTTTTTTTAAAAGCATAATTCAATTTTTTATCTTGGATTTACAACAGATACCTGGGTTCGGTGAAAAAGGAGCTAAAAGACTGTTACTGACAGTCTAAATTCAAGTACCTTCCTCTGAATTTGGTTTACAGAGAACTAGTTTGTTTTTTTTTAGTGGACAAATTAGTTGTGTTTTCTGATTCTTTTAATTAATAGAAAATTAATTTCTTTCTTTCTTTCTTCTTTCTTTCTTTCTTTTTCTTCTTTCTTTCTTCTTTCTTTCTTTCTTTCTCATTTGCATCAAAACACAGTTACAAATGTTTGTCTTAAACTTGGCAGAGGATTGAAAAGCTGAACCTATAGCTGGCAGCTGGCTGACTGCAAAGGGTGGAAAGGAAAAAAGAAGCCCTTATACTAAATACCAGACGCTGGAGCTGGGAAAGAAATTCTTTATGTATTTGACCAGAGTGCGCCGCCTAGAGGTCAGATGAAGTGTCAACTTCACAGATTAGACAAGCCAAAATCTGGTTCCAAAACCGCAGGATGAAACTGAAAAAAATGACCAAAGATAATAGGGTGCGACCAGAATTTAACAGCTCAGTTCTCTTTGTGACATGTGACTAAATAAAACCAACGCAAATCAATTTGTGGGAAGAAAGGGAGGGGTAATATTTATTTTTTGTCTTTGTTACCGCGGTTGTAACAATGTTAAGGGATTTCAGATATATATTTTATTATCTCCTAAACCATGTGGTTAAGAAATATTCCTACGTAGGGTTTTTGTTTGTGATATACCTTTAGGCTGAAGCATAGTTAAAAAGCATTCACTCTAAAGTAATAACCCCACTGACATTTCTTCGAATGGAGCTCTTACGATGCTAGACAGTAAGGGTTTTTAAGCCAACTTTTTAATCTTATCCATTTAAATGCGATAAGCACCTTCCATATGTAACACATTCTGGTTGAAAATATTCCCCCATTCTTACAGAACTGATGACAAATACTCCCAGAGGCTAGTTCTGATGGATGAGAACCCTGACAAACAGCTGTTATAACAATATTTTAATAAAACCATAGCGTGGTGCAGGTCTAAATAAAGCACAAGGAAACCCATAAAGAGAACTTGAGCGTCAAAAGCAGAGAGAGAGAGAGAGAGAGATACATATATTGATATATACGCATACACTTTCATTTTCCCTTGTCTATTAATTATTTTAGCAGGTATTTTGACGAGTGGAAGTGTCCTATAGCTAAGATATCCATTAATTATATGAGAGCACTAGCTGGTCTGTGACGCCTAAATTTAAAACCTTTTGAAGAACTTTCGCAACAGCCGGGGGGGGGAGGGGATCCCATTACTTTAAAATGTTATTCCAGCTCAAGGATTAAACCCAATATATAGTTTATGTAGTTTTATTATGATTATTATTAAGATCTGCGTTATTTATTTTAAACCTGGTCGTGAAATTATATGGCACATGCAGTTTTGTACTTCACACTTATCTAGGTCGTTTTATTTATGTTTCAGTCTGTAATTTGATGGGGGGGTGTATTTAATTTCCAAATGTGAGCAGTGAAAGCTCAATGATAAACATATTCTTCCATTTTGTTGTTTTGCATAAGTGGAAGAGCTCTCAGTACCAATGTCACTCCAATACTGGAAGCTTTGAAGAAGATAAATGAAAAATGTTTGATCCAGTGGTTTCAATTTTTAAAAAAGTCTCTGTAGCAGATAGAATTCAATATAAGACGTTTTGACATGTGTGGGGTGTGGATTATTTGTCAATGAAACGCAAATAAAGTTTGATAGCAATATAGCCTTTTGATTTTTTTCCAGAGTTTGATTTAAACTTGAACCTGCCCCTCTCTGGTGCAGAGTCATGACTGTGATCAAAAATGAAACGATACATTTGAAATAAAAAGTGCATCTTTATTTTAAATCCCAGTCGATGCCAGAGAGGTTTACTAATATTTTTTCTATGTCTTGTAATTTTCAAAAAAAGGTCTAATATTGCACAAAAATAAAAATCTAGGATGCTGGATATTCTGATCGTAAATTATTTCTCTTTTTATAATGTATGGTTTGATGGTGTTGTTGTGGTGTTCTTTTAAATCTGTGTTTTCTTTCTGTTCACCGCCGCTGATGTGATGTAAACTGTTTGAAGTTCAACAACATGGCTAAGTTTATTGTATTTCCGGTACAATAGATTTATATACCACCCCGTCCAGTCTTTAAAGGCTTTGCAAATGAAATGAAGCTAAGTTATAGTCAAGTTTCAGGCTCCTTCCTGCATCTCTTGAACTCGGACTAGTTGTTGTTGTGGGTTTGGTTTGGTTTGGTTTTTCTTCTAACGAACTTTTAAAGGCTAGGAAACTTGTACTTTAGAAACACGGCTATCTTTACTTTATTGTCTGTCGAGTGAGTTGATTTATTATTTAACCCACTTATTGAAGAATACAACGCTCGAGGTAAGACATTTAATTTATATTTTATGACATTTAAAAAACGAGGGCAGCGGGAAAACTGAAGTAGAAAATCTCAGTGTTATATTTTTTAAAAGAATCTAAATTTAAATCGTTTCATGTGCTTGAAAAGTTCTAAAAGTCTTCTAAGAATTAAGGAAATCTCACAGAACCTTGAACCTCAGCAAAAACTCCCTTTTGGGCTGTTATCCAACCATCTTTCCTCACCCTCTCCTCAGCTTGCTAGGTCTAATTCTTCCCCTTTATAAAATTGGTAATTATTTTATATAATCACTATAAACATGTCATTTATATATTCAGTGCAAAAAAGGACAAGTTCCTTAAAGTTGCTAGGTTATAGCTATAGAAGAGATGTGGCGATGCTCTTCCTATTGTTCCCCTCGATTCAAACTTTTTGAAAAATTGGCTTAAGTTATACTCACTTTTTGGGGTGTGGGAGAGAGAAAATTAATTATGATTTTTGATTTCCAGAATTCACTGGTTTTATGTTATTGTTATTGTCAGCAGGAAGTTATCAAATAGTTGTTTTTTTTTTTTAACAAAAATCAAATTTTTCAAAAAATATTTTCATACGGGAAAAGATGCTTTCAATTGCTTTTATTAAAAGCTTGAGGAATTTTTGGGCTCTACTTATAGCTGAGATAATCTTTTGTTTCTCAAAGTCAATAGTATTTCACTGTTTCCTCTAGTCTATTTGTAAACTATTTGTAAAGTCCTGCAGGAGAGATCCGTTCTAGACACTGTACATAGGAAATAATCTGAATGGATATTTCGTGAAATCGTAGGGGTTTTTTGTCTTTGAAAAGACCCTTTTGTTGCTTTTGTTTCCTAGCAACTGTTTTCTATTATAAAAGTTCAGATTCCAAGTGATGTCAAACAAAATGGCCGCCCAGGCGCCTTTCTTGGTAATTTTAGCCTTTGACCCAGGAATGAACTAGAACTGCTTTGTGAATTAGGTAGTTTCATGTTGTTGGGGTTTTATTTTTAAACACAAGAACATAAAACTACCTGATTTACTCCAGTTATTCTCCTCGATTTTGTTTATTCAGGCAGTTGGATCAGAGGAAAATGATAGGTACGTTTATTCATTCATTCATTCATTCATTCATTCATTTATTTTCTGCTCAAACCATATTAACGAATTTTTAGTATCTAAGGGCTAAGCAAGTTGGCAACAGTCCCTATTAGCTTTGCAAAAAATAAATAAAAATCAGGGATTATGCATGCAGGGGTTTGGGGGGGTTTTCTTCAAAATTCTGTTTCAGTGCCATTTTGCAAGAATGTATAATGACGCACAAAACAATTTAACAATTTATGAAGGGCTCCATCCTGCTCCTGCTAAATTCAGTGGGATCAGGATCCGTTCCCGACAGGAGATTTCTTAAAAATATTTTCTCTAATTCCTTTATGTATATAAAGGGAATGAAGTTTTTTTTATTTTTGGAATAAGAAATCCACATCTATGCTTAAATTATAAAATATTAGTTCAGGGAACACACTAAAACTCCCTCCAGGTTTCTTCGGTTGCCCCATATTACTCAGTTATGTTCATTATAAACCCTATTGCGAAAATGCATACACATATAACTTTCTATTTTATTTATTTGAGCATAAGCTTTCGTGAGCTACAGCTCACTTCATCGGATGCTCACGAAAGCTTATGCTCAAACAAATGTGTTAGTCTCTAAGGTGCCACAAGTCCTCCTTCTCTTTTTGCGAATGCAGACTAACATGGCTGCTACTCTGAAACCTTTCTATTTCAGTTATTTCACTATGATCATACACAGCTTGAATGGTAATGTGCAATCGGTTGTCTCTTGAGTTCTCCTGTTTCTTCTCTACCTACATTCGAAATAGACATGATAGCTACAATGTGAGTTTAACATAATATGGACTAAGAACAGATGCTACTTATATACTCCACATGCACGTTGGTGTTTTCTATACTGATGATAAAAATATTCATACAGGTGGGTACACACGCGCCTCCATGTGAGGCTGTAGATAATTTTCTTTCGTTTTAGTAGTAAAACAACAATTTATCGTTTAACTTAAAACATATGATCTTCAAATGAAGCTAACCAAGGATAATGCATGCAAAAGTGTTTAAATACAAGCCTCCCACTGTGGTAGAAATATTGATGATCAAAGTTATTTCTCGGTAACCTAAAATATTCCACGTTAGTAGGCTCCTAAAAATTATATTTATACTAAGTAATGATATCAAAGAATGGAAATACCTTTCTGTATATCAGTTTCTGAAATGAGCATAAAAGTAAATAGTATATCGTCTGGGACGAGATTTTTTTTAAGTGTGCTTACCTCACACTTTGAGTTTCGAATTACTAAAGATTGAGGTGATATCCAAGTTTAGAATATCATCTGCTATTTCTTCTGTAATCGAAGGATTGCTGTGAATTCAGTTTATTCTAGGGTCGGAATGGTAAAAAACTGTTTTACAGCCTTTAACCAGGGGCATGCTTTATCCCTGCAACTGGTGATTGTTGTAGGCAATGTGCCCATCTTCCCTATTAAACTAGCAGCCATTCAGGGGGAAAAAACGGGGGGAGGGGGGAAAGAAGTCAGCATAAAACTATTTGCATTCCATACTTTTAATAAGTTCTGTAAGTCTTTATAATAGAAACAAAGTGATATTTATGTTATCACCAGAACATTGCTCAGGAAATGAACAATCTTGCAAAGTTAATAATCAACGATTAGGTAATAGTATCCCCATAAGGCGAACACTAACCTGTCTTGTAAAGGCATGGCCTCCAGATTTTGATCTCACTTGCACCAATGTAAAGACAGCAGCAGGGTTCATTGAAGCTAATGGAGTTACAGTGCTGTAACTGAGATCAGAACCCCCCCCCAACCCCCACGGTTGAAAACAGAACTGGGTCTATTTTCCAAAGGGCGCTGGGAAGGAAAAAAGGGGAAACATCCTATTTGTGAATTAAATACTAGTTGCCATGATGCATCTGATTTGCCTGGCTTGTATCTGAAGTGGTTTGTTTTCTTTTCATTCCAAATCAGAAGGATAAGAGCGACTTCACCTGAAGAAGCAACGATGTTGGGATTGCTTCAGAAAGCTCCGTATAATAACTGATTCGTTTGCAAAATAACATCAACTCCTGCTCTACACTATCCCCCCGCCACAAACACGAATGACAATGAACAACTCCTGTTAAATGCAACAATAACCCCTAACATCTTATTCTTTCGCAGCGTTCCTGTCTACCTAAAATTCTCTCAACCCCATTCAGTATGAGTCTAAGCTGCTGGCAAAGTGCTGTAAAAATAGCTATTTGAAAGAATACCCCCCATCCCGCTCTCTCTTTTTTTTTTTTTTTTTTTGGCAAGGTCTCATGCCATAGATTTTATTGAAGCAATTATTTAACGACCTAATTCTAGTGTGCTTTTCTTTTCCTTCCGTCCCTGGGTGGAAGCCACCGGCCTTCTCTCACTACCCCGGCTTGTTAATTCCATTTCTCTCTTCCCCTCCAATAATATGTTTGGGTCCCAATTATATCCCAAGACCCGATTCGGATCCCACTAACCCAGCAGCCACTCTACTGAAGTCAATGGAGTTCCATGTGTGAAAATCCACATGCAACCAGAGGAGACTCAGACCCCCACTTATTTCAAACAACTTATAACATTCTTTCAAAGGGCGGAAGACTGTAGCATCCACAATACTGGTTCAAAGCGACAATCCCACTTTATTTTAATTTTCTTTCCCACGGCTTGTCCTTTAAAAGGCACACAAGGTTTTACTGAGCCAGGGGTCTAAATGCGTTATTAACTGCTAAGATTACAACCCTCATTTCGGATTGTGTTTTTAGCCAGAGTAAAGTTTCGTTTCTTGCCCACATGTGTAAGTTGTTTTGCTTCTCTTCAGACCAGGATATTCCCCCTCCTTCCCCCCAAGCCACTCACCACTTGCGGATTTTGAACAGACGGCGTTGTTCATACTCAGATGCGACATAGGAAATGGTAAAGGTAGATGCTTCTGCTTTTAGGCTACATAAACTTATTTCGCTTTTTGAAAGAAAGGTTTTACTCTTCAGGACCTTTTTGATTATGATGATGATTATAATTATTATTTTTATTATCATCATTATTATTATTATTATTATTCGCCCTCCTCATGAGTTTTGCAAGTACCCCGACTGAATTTCCTTTCATTTTAGACTCGTGTAAATGTAAAAAATCTGTTTTATGCTGTTGTTTTATGATGTGTTTTGAATTCTGCTTCCTTTCTCTTTTTATTTCCTTTTAATCAGTTATTAGCTTGGTTATTATTCTTTAATGCTGAATGTTTTTCACAGCTGCAGAATGAACGCTGGATATTTGGGGTTATCTTGGAATCTGGCCCTTCAATCTCTCGATAGCTATGAAGTTCATTCCCAACTTTTATTCACTCTATTGCCCTTATCTACTGAAAAGAAAAACTACATGGCACAGTGAATTTCTCTTAAATGAAAGGATATGATACATATTGTGCCCAGACGCCATATTGGCCTCTTGGCTCAGAAATCCTACAATCCTTACCCAATTCTGTCTTAAGATAAAACTATTGAGGTCAATGGGTTTTTTGCCCTAGAAAGGAATACCGGATCAAAGCTTTTGTGTCCTCAGAACTGTTCCATCTTCTTCAAGTGGAAGATAAGGAAGAAAAATATCATGGAAAACGGTGCCATTTCTAATAAATGGCAACAACAGGTTTTTCTTTAAAAAAGAAAGGGGTTAAATATGTTTCCAGTAAGAAATGGATCATCTTTTTTTTTCTTGTGCCAGATCTTATAAATCAGTAAAATGTGACTGTTTCACCGAGTTAAAATCTTCATTTAAAACACACTTTATATTTGACTGTTTTCAGCAGAGAACTATCAGCCCAAGTTGCTGATTGTTCAGGGTGAAATTTGGCAGATGTGTATTTCAATGGGAAGAGCTATTTAGAAATTATTTCTTCCCCTCCGTAAACAATAAATATTATTTATAAATAGCAGCTGGGTTCAAAAGCTTTGGCTTTCCAGTTCAAGCACAAAATATTTAGCATTTTTCCTCACAGACAAAAGGACTTGGAAAGTTTGGCAGGGATGCTGAAAACAAAACCAAAAAAAGCTGCTATTCTAGATTTCTGGAAAATAACTGTTCCCATTCCGCTTCCTGTATCCAGTTCATAAATGCACAGCTCTAAAATGAATCCATCTAGTACATAAATCAAGCAGAACTTGTACGTCATCTGTCCAAATATATCAAAGTTGCACCAGCGCAATTTACATTGAGAATCTCTAATATAGTCAATTTCTCTTTTGCTTTTCCTGGTCCAAGTTATTTGCAAAGCACTTAACTTTTCATGCAGTTTCTGGTGTGTGTCGTTATTATTATCCAATTCTCTACAATGTACACCAAAGAAAACAGTACACACATAAAAGTGCATCTTCACAACAGATAGATTTGGTATTAAAATATAGCTGTGAAGAAGAACACAGACCATCCTCCAACCCTCCTTTGCCCCCCCAAAAAGGATACAAGAAGATGAAGTATGGGTGATGCAAATGAAAAATAAACCATCGGACAAACAGAAACCTCCAAAGTAGCCAAAATACTGCAGATCATTCTGCAGATCTCCTTGTGTGGTTTCCATTCACTAGGGATCCTAAGACCTTTGGATTCTGTTTCAGCGTTACGCTCTTGGGGTCTTTGTGGTTTTAATTTATATACTACAGAATATTATATACTCAGCAGCTGACATGCTTCATAATTATTTATAGGAGGTGCACTAGGATTTTTCCAAGAATATATTTATTACAGGTAAGACGTGCCCAATTTATCTTGCAACCCCAGAACAGGTGTTTGGCTTCAATTAATGTTCAATAGTTCCATACACACTTATTCACCATCACCACCACCGCCGCCGTGGCTGTTTATCCATCATTTATATCATAAACACACTCCCACCAGCCAACCAAGTTTGAGGGCCACAATGCACTTAAATCTGTCCACTCCTTTTCAAGCTATCATAACATTTGGAGAGTTCCTCCAAATCCGTTATGAGAGAGACTGAGTTTTGAAAATCATTCCTGTAAGGCAATACAGCTGAGAAAGATGACAAAGTACTCAGCAAGCTCGTATTTCACTTTTAATAACATCGGGGTATTTTCATTTCTGAGCCTTTTCGACTCTTAGGGAAGTTTTTAAAAAAGTTAGAAAACGCAAGGATTACCCAAGGCGTTTTACACAAACCCTTTTTGTTATTGGTACATACTGGAGATTGTTCCTTAAGGAGCCCGGTCCCGCACACTTACCCAAGAGAGTAACTATGATTATGAGGAGCCCCATGGAACTCAGTGGGTCAGAATTCTGTTCTTCCATCGATTTATATCCAATTGGAAATGGAGTTACTTTGGATTTACCCTGATGTAAGTGAAGGTAGAATCTGAACCAGTGGGACTCGTCACCTGTGTAAATGTATTCACGGCACTATTTCAAGATCCCAGACCAGTGGATATGAACATATCATAGAAGGGTCTGCAAACCGTGAAAGAAATAGCGCTTTTGTTGTTATTGCCAGATGTATGTATTGATGTGATTAAAAATATTAAATACAGGATTGAATATTTACAATCCTTACACACCCACCACCCCGATTTATTTTAGAGAAGAGCCTATTTACAAATAAGAATTTATCTAGAAGAAGACACATCCAGGAGATTTAGACATATGTCATTCTACAGCTCACTTGCTTGCATAAGACACATTTTGTAGGAATTAAGGGAAAATGTAAAGGCTTGGGGATTGGTTTTTAAGTGTCTTTAACATTTTCCACTAGTAAAATGCCTTTGTCTTAGAGATGTTTCACACACATTGTGTGTTATATCTATAGCTATATCTCTATCTATATAGTAAGAGAGAGAGAGAGAAGAAAGATTTGTTTTGCTTTCTCTTAATTGGAAGATGGTCACTTAACACCCAATATCTGATTATTAGTCAGCTCCTAAAGACATATCAAATATACATCAGAGTAAATTTAGAAAATATTCTTAATGGGTAATATTTTTAGCAAGTTATATTCGATTAACTTTAAAAAGAATTCCGTGTTAGGAGAAGAACTCTAGAGAGATGCAAAGAGGCAAATCCGTCCAGACTGTATGTAGCTCAGCTGAAGTCCGGGGATAATTTTGCACATAGTCACAGCAGAATTTAACCAGCATTTAAAATCTTCGTGTAACCCTCTTGGAAAGAATGCATCTGCCATAATTTGGCTGGACGAACGCTGTTTCCTCTACGGTCCAGACTAGTTATTAGCTGTATCTCGTTAAAAGCCTGTTACTCGTTTCCTGAGCTATTAGCAAAAAGAAATCCATCCCGTTTTAAAAAATCATGTTTACATACAAGTGGAATTTTTTTTCATACATGTATATATATGAATGTGGAAGAGGGGTAGGGTGGCGAGCCATAAGCTGCAGCCTACAATGTGAAAGCCTCCTTCTTCCCCCCCCTTTTCTTTTCCACAGGCAATAAATTTAAGGCTATAAAAATCAAAGAAAGCTAATGTAAGTGTTATTAAACTATTTAACCGTCACAAGTGTAACGCATTCTGTAACAAAGCAGGATCCGTGCCACACTGTATTTTACTAGCCTTGTAAAGTTAAAGGAAAGCTTCTAGTTTCAAGCGGTATATGCGACTATTTCAGCCCTAGCAACACAATCCTGGGGTTACACTGGTGAAGTACAGAGACATGCATTCTTACTTTTTCCATTTTAGACAAACCCAGCTATAGACAATGGAGGTATTATGGTCCGCCCGGCAAAATTATGATGTCAGATACATTACAATGACATTTGAAATTTCAAATCTACTCCGGTTATTTTCCTGTGTTAAGAATCCAATTTTTGACCCATTCCAGAAGGGTGAACGCTTTATAACCAGAGCCTTCCCTAGTTTAACAATGCATGAACATCGCTCTCTAATAACTAACTTTTTGGCCGAATTGTACACATTCTCCGGCTTGTTACAATTGCACTTGGGCAACTGAATGGCAAAGCTTTGCTTTCGTTTCTATTCCCCGCCACACGATGGTTATTAAAGCCAGAGAGACCCGCGTGTTGTGTCGCCCCCTCCCCTTTATGTTTCAGAAGCAAATCTATGAAGGCGTATTAGCCCCGCACTGTATGTTTCGTGGCTTTCTAAACTACTGACGTTTTGCAACATTGCATAAACATAAAACAATCCATCCTTGATATGGAATGCAAGGGCGAATGACAGCGCTGCTCAGCCCCCTCGCCTTCGATTGATTTACGCCTCTACTGACGCTTTATCAGGCGCTCGAAAAAAGTTTGACCAATCATTTTGCTAGGAGCTCACAACACAGCAGCCCAACTGTACTTTGTTGGCTAGGAAGTTGGAGAAGGGGGTAGCGTACAAATCTAGATCTGTCCTCTCTCTCTCTCTCTATATTTTTCCCTTCATTGAACCGTGCTTTGTATGATGTCTGAGAATGTCCATTTCTGGGACTCTTAGCAATTATTATGTCGACTCTATTATAAGTCATGACAGTGAAGACTCGCCTTCAGCTAAATTTTCAACTGGGCAATATACAAGTTCCAGGCAAGCTGGACATAATGATCATCTAGAATTCCCCTCTTGTAGTTTCCAGCCAAAACCTCCAGTTTTCAGCGCCTCCTGGACTCCTCTGAATCCTCATTCTTCTGGTACCCTTCCTTCGGTCTATCATCCATATATTCAACATCAAAGCGTCCCTTCTGATAGCAGGTATCTACGAAGCTGGCTGGATCCAGTGCCCAGAACAGAGAACATACCCGGGCAGGGATCAGTTAAATCAGAGCCTCTGCTGGGGCACCCCGGGGAAGTCCATAAACAAGGAGCACAGGAGTACAATTTAGAAACTTCTGCTGGAAGGGAGGCGATCGTTTCCAATCAAAGGCCCAGCTTCGAGGACAATAAAGTTTGTGAAGGAAGCGAGGACAAAGACAGGCCAGATCAAAGTAAGTTATAAAAGTGAGGAAGTAAACAGTATAAAAGCTGAGGCGGTGCAATAAAACGGGACAATGCAAAGCAAAGT
Source organism: Dermochelys coriacea (assembly GCF_009764565.3). Lineage (NCBI taxonomy): Eukaryota > Metazoa > Chordata > Testudines > Dermochelyidae > Dermochelys > Dermochelys coriacea. The sequence continues at coordinate 10,216,365 of NC_050094.1, forward strand.
TAAAATCATGTCTGAAAGAAAATCTCTCAGATTACTGGTGCCAACCTAAAGGACAGGAGATGGTGGTGGTGGAAAGAGGTGGTGGTGGGGAAGAGAATGGCATTGCTTCGATTAAAACTCCTTACGCAGTGTAGAGTCCAGAGCAAATGCAAAAAGCTTGATCAAGCCTTCCTCTTTGCTGGCATGCATTCTTTCCAGACTTATTCAAAGCTCCAAAACCGTTGCTTTCCTAGCAAAGGGTGATGTTAGTGGGGAGGGGAAAAAACGTAAATATTGGGAGGAAAGGGAATGGAGGATGAAAAATGGAATCAAACCGGGGGAGGGGGTGAGAAAAGAAAAAGGTGGAAGAGTTCACGTGGAGAAGTAAACAGCAACAATGTCTATTTCATGCTCGCTGCTCTTATTTACCTTGAGAGATCCAAAGTTGACGGTCTGCCTCGTTGTTTCATCTGTCACGTTGCCTCTTTTTTGTTGTTTATGAAATGTAGGGTATGAATACTTCAGAACCACTCTTCCAAACAGGAAAGAGGGTCTGAACTTAAGTCTTTATTTGTACTGAAGCAGATTGGTGACCTGTTAAACCTAAACCTGTGTCTCTTTCGTGAATTGTTTTCTGAAAAGTGGAGCAAACGCTTGCATTTATAATACATACATATATGTATAAAGCTGCACATTTAGATGCACACACACACACAGCTTTAGACACAAAACAAGGACATTCGAGCAAAATATCACGCGTGTTAGCTTCTCGTTAGCTCGTGCTTCTTTATTGTACCTGAAAGGTAAAACAGGGCTCTTCTCAGTCTAGAAAGAGGAGGGTGAAACCAGTCAAGATTCAGTCCCGTTATAAATATTTTGCATGGAATGCACACTTTTTTAAAACGAACTTGACAGCCCAATTCATAGTGTATCCAGGAGCAATATTCGCCGAAGGAATAACTCTCCAGCATGTTTAGAACGTGTAATTACACATTGATTTCTCCCCCCCCCTTAAATTATCTTTATTTTATTTTTTTTTTGCAACGTGTAACAGATATTGCAATTGTAACTACGTGATTACAAATAAAAATATACATTTTCCCGGTGTGCAGTGGTGGCGTTATGTCCATCATTTAACTTACCCCGTGCACAAAAAGAAAGTCCTAGTCTATTGTACTGGGCAGAGATCCAGAACAAACTGCGAGTGAGGTGAATGATTTGGGAGAATTACAGAGCCAGGCTCGGTGCTCAATGTCCCTGAAACGGAATAAATACAAATCTTGTCCAGGACAGCGTTGTGAAGGTGCAGTTATCCACGCTAATAGGCTACTCTGTGGTTTCTACGGTGTGTAGTTAAGAGGCAAATTGTGTTTTAAATAACAGTTTGATTTTCGCTGATGTTGATAGAATGCCAGCAAAAAATCTGTAACAGGACTGGAAGAGGGAGCTGGTTTTCAGAGAGCATTCCCACCACTCCCACTGGCTGTTTTATTTTTTTTAAAAAATTACATAATAAGGAAGCTCTTGCCGCCGCAATATTTTCATTTATTTGTTGGATTTTAAAAGAACGACCTGCCCCAAAAATCATTTCTCATTGGCTTTCCTGGATTAAAGGATTGTATAGAGTCACTAGATCAACCTATTCTTCCTGTATAAAATGTCATGTTTTTTTCCAAGAAGATCTTTTATGAAGAAGAGCCTCTCCGTTGCCATTAAAAGATAGGTAGCAGGATTAACGGTATCAATTATTAACAGCTTTCTTCCTCTTTAATATTTAATTCTGCATATTAGATCAAGTCAATTCCACTAAGGAAATAGCCGTGCAAATTTGTAAGATGAAGTACTTACAGTGGGAGATTAACAGGATTATTTTAAAAATATTCAATACATTTCCTTTTACGTAGAGGAAACGTTGTGTTGGTGTGTGCGTGTGTTTTTTTTTTTAATATAATGCTCCATTTAATTTATGTTCAGGTTTATGGCTTTATCTGTAATTTCAGAAGAAGCAAAGGAAGTAAAGCAGAAGACTGTGATCTGGTCATAATCTTTTCATTTTATTCCCCCAAGTCAGTTCCATGTTTACATGTAATTAGTAGAAGTGTGCAAAGCATTTCTTCCCCCAAAAATATTTCAGCACACCTTCTTGGTGACAAATTCACCAGCATACTTTTGGCACCTAAAGCTAGTGTGCTGTTAGTGCAAATGGTCCGAGATACTGTACTCATCAGACTTTGTTTCTGATCTTTGTTCCAAAATCTTTTTGCCTCCACCTTGATTCGATGAAATTATTGGAAAGTGTTTATAAAATGTTCTTCTTTCCAATACCACGTTAAGCGGGGGGGGATGGTGTGTATGTAACTTTGCTTTTCTATTGCATTACTTACATTTATAATACTGCAAATGCAATTGTGTTTCTGGATAACATTGACCAGAGCCCACTGAAGTGATGTTTATTAGCACTATTGCTTGGCACTTAGCAAAAATAGGCATGATTTATTGATGCCTTATTCAGAAGTAACCTATGTATTTTCTTAAGTACAATGCAGATAGGAATGGATATAGTCATATGTATACACACATATCTGCAAAGTATGCCTATAGATGCATAAATTACTCTCTACGTGTGTGTGGATTTAGGCACATGTACACATACATGCATCTATACACGTATAGGTCCAGATCCTGCAAACACTTTAGGGCGTGCTTAATTGTACTACCTTGGAAAACAATGGGGCCACTCCAGGTGGTCAAGCTGAGCACGTGCGTAATTGTTTGCAGGATCGGGATCCTATACATCAACCATACGCACAAGTGTGTGGATATACTTTTGTAAACATATATGCTTTTCAAGTAGCCTTTTCCTGGTAACTCATAACTCAGTAGACATTTATTCATATATATAAATTTGGCGATATTATTGATTAAGACCATTCTGAGAAACGAACAGGATACAGAGTATTGATCTTGCTGCTTGTCTTTCAGCCAACCCAGCGGCCAACTGGCTCCATGCCCGCTCCTCCAGAAAAAAAAGATGCCCTTACACCAAATACCAGACCCTGGAGCTAGAGAAGGAGTTTTTGTTCAATATGTACCTCACCAGGGACCGTAGACACGAAGTGGCCAGACTCCTCAACCTGAGTGAAAGACAAGTCAAAATCTGGTTTCAGAACCGAAGGATGAAAATGAAGAAAATGAACAAGGAACAGGGCAAAGAATAAGATACAGAAGGCAAATGCCATGCTCTATCTCACAGCTTACTCTATATTTATGGGTGATAGCTTCCGAACTATACTAATGATGACACATAAAACATGGGGGTTTTTTTGGTTCCACCTTCGCAAGCCGGAAGTTTATAATTTTTTTCGTACTGTTGCCAGTTAGAAAGCTACTAATGTGAAGGTGAAAATCCTGATTTAGGACACATGCTGGGTTTTGTTTCTATTCCTTGTTGTGGTTTCCCCCCCCCCCATACAGTGTAGACATACCAGGTCCATAGGCTTTGTTGCCATCAGGATATGATGCCTCTATTTTCTAAATGAAAGACAAACAAAAATTCCAACAACCACCACCACCTTGTCACAAATAAACATAGTCTATGCCCATGACACATCCCATTGTCTTTCTGTAACCACGTTACATGATTGTGTCTCTTAACCGATCCCCACCACACACCCACATACATAAATTGAAGTGGCAAAGAAACCAGACCATTTACTAGAAGGCAGACACATTCTTAAGATTCGAGTTTAATTGCATACAACAAACCATTTTCAATTCACCAACTTTATGCCGGTGTATTCAGATTAATGACAGTCAAATATCCCACTGCGCCTCTGTTTTATTTTTTAAATTGTTTTAATCGCTCTGTGGTGGATTAATGACTTTGATCAGAGAATTTAGTGTAATCTTAGAAATAATCCTCCCAACCTGGTAGTTTTATACGGGATCATTTGAAAAGTCTATCAGAACAAAAGTGTTAACTGTTTAGCAAAAAACAAACAAACAAAACAAAACACAAAACAAAACCCCAAAACAAAAAACAACCCCCAAACAAACAAAAAGAAAAAATAAAAACAAAAAAGACAAAAAAGACAAAAAAAACCCCTTCCAACTTATTTCTAACTTTTAGAGGGAAAAAAGACATTTTTCTAGTTAAAAACAAACAGAAAACAAAAAAAAAAACCCTACCTAAGTAGATCTAAGAGAAGGTAAACTTGTGTTCTTAGTGTTAGAGTATTTATAATTTATTGTGAAATGAATTTTCCTAAAGAATTAGATTGTTTCAGAGGTAAAGTGCCACGGCTGTTGGTTGTACATTTCTTTCCCCTGATATTTCAGATGAGAAGTTTATACTTGAATATTTCCTTCTGATCTGTTAGAAATTAATTAATCACGTTTTACATTGATACCTTGTTTACATTACATTATAATACGTGCTGTTGCATTTCCACACGAAAAAGAACACTGTTACTGGTTGAGTGACATAAAAGAATTGTGATTGTCTTGTGGTTGGCTTTTGTGTGTGTGTGCGTGTGTGCATTTAACGTAACAAATATGTATCCTAATTGTTTACAAAAGAGGTCTCATTTCATGCTGGAAGGAATTGAATTCTCATCTGAAAGATCTCTTGGAGGTTTCTCTATACCAGTCCAACCAGGACTGTGATTCCTTATTGCTCTGTAAGATTTAACTTTTTTTTGGGGGGGGGGATAAGGGGGTAGAGGAGCGGGAGGGAGATAGGGAGATGGGGGAGTAACTTTAGTACAAGTTGACTATATGGTGGGTATTGTAAAATGTGTCTGTGATTGTGTTTCTGTGGACGTTGACGCTTGTTTTGTTTCCAATGTGGCTTTTTGAGTATACGTTGAGATCTTCAATTGTTACTTTTCAAAGAATGATGACGAATATCAAAATAAACCTACCTTTTTTTTTTCGTGTGCACATTTGTAGACCAAGCTACCAAAAGTCTTTTTAGGAATAACACAGTGTATGGTGGCAAGTTTTAATAACAACAACAACAAAAATGTAAAAGAAGAAAAAAGAAATATTTCTGGTGATGTGTGAGCAAAACAATACAATTCTAATTTCATAGACAAGAAAACTGCTTGTACTTTTAGGAAAAGATTTTTATACTACTAGAGATTCGAGAGTGATATTTTCATCTTCGGAGAGTGCGCCTGCTTTTAGCTTATCCCAAGATCAGAGGCAATAGCGGCGCTTTTCTGTACACTGCAATTTACACACGTTTAGTTTTCTCCCATTTAAAAAAAAATGTTTCAGTCGTCTAGAAACCAGATCTGAAAATGTTGAAGCCCAATCTTCAGACGCTTTTTAAGCCTAGACTTTTCTCATGTAAAACTTTCCAACTTTAACTGCTGAAGAGATTCAGTGTGTTAAATCTAACCTAACTTCACATTGTATGGAAATTTTCCTTCTCAAAAGAAATTCCAAAAAACCAGGATTTCCCCCCATTTTGAGCTGAAAAAAAGGGGAAAGGATCATTGGGTTTACTTTCAAAATCATCTGAAATGAAAAGCAAGGATTGGGCCTGTTAAAGTTTGGGGTTCTGTATTTTATATTTTGTTCTCTCTCTCTCTCTCTCTCTCTCTCTCTCTCTCTCTTCATTTAATGAAGGACAAATGAATCTAAAGGCTAGTTTTAACGAACTGAATATACTGCCTAAATCTGGCATATGTTTCCAAACTGATCCAGGACAGGCTTATCTAAACACACTATTTAAAAACAAACAAATGATCAAATAATACCCCTAACTTAATTCACTTGTTCAATCTACTGGACTCTAGGATATAACATCTCTTTTCACTTTCCTTAGCATTGTGGTGATGAGCGGATATCTTTAAGGCAACAATGAAATAAGCTTTTTAAATATGGTAAAAAATGTTACTTCATTTTAGTAGAGGATTTTGTTTTTTTAAAGAGCAAATTGTTGGAAAACCTGTTTTCTGTTGCACAAGCCCAAATGTATTTTCCACAGATGTTTAATGCTCCAGAATAAAAATCGATTTTAGAACAACAATACCTATTTCTCATTGTGTTATACTGCTTCATCTAAAATTTCAGAAATGTTTTTAGTGTTTTCCTGAGTTCTATAGTGGCTCGTTAAGTGTATTATAAAGATCAATTTTTTACCAGTGTCCACAGAAGAAATGAAATGAATTCACTTCCAGTGTAGTAAGTGTTTCCTGGCTTCTACTCTAACCTACTCCGTTTCTAAATCAATTTTGCAAAGTATTTCTGAGACCTTCCTTCTTGGGTTAGATGCACCGTTATTTTAAATCTAGATAGGCTACAATTGCCATAAGGTGAGTGGAGAATTTAAAAAAAATCATTCCAAACGAAATAAAATATTCCCACCTATGGTAGGAATGACCAGAATATATAACATAGGATTCCTTTTCCCTAGGGCTTGATAGGTAACTCCTGATTTAGAAGTCGTTTTACACTTTATGTCTCATGCAGAAACATAAGTGCCTGGAAAGTAAAACAAACAAACAAAAATTAGACCCTAAAGTTCAGATCAGCAGGAAACAATGAGAAATACAGCCAGGATTCCCGTTCCCCTAATTTTGTTAACATAAAGAAAGAGTGCTCTAAAAGCCAACATTTTACTTTAAAAAGATGGGGGGGGGGAATCCTCTTTCTATGGGGTAGCCCAAAGAAAACAAAATAAGTTAAAAGATTTTTGGAGCTTACTGGAGAAAGAGAGGAAGGGAAGTAACTTGTCATAAAAAAATACGTGCAGTGTGCTGCAGTAAAAGAATATGACCGCTATAAAACTTTACAGGGTATAAATTTCGGAAGGTTAAAGAACTAAACGGCTGTAAAGCAAACAGTGCAAGAAAACTTTCAGGAGCTCCTAAATTACTACAATGACTTGGGGATGTGGGGAAACCCAACACGTAAATACTCTTCTTTCAGCCTCAATCACATACAAAGTTTTTGTTTAAGGGATTTTTTTTTTGAGGGGTGGAGGTGGGGGGGAAGGGAGTATGTTAATTTATTCTTCTTTATTCTTTTCTTGCAGATGCCGTGAAAATCCAGCACTCTGGATGCTTCCCTTTGTTCTTTCTTTCTTAGCAATTCAAGGCTGCCAGAATCCCAAGCCATAAACTCACAACAACAACAACACACCACACACATACACAGAAGTTCTGGCGAGACGTCTGGGTTGGGAAGTTCTTTATCTGTTTACAGCCCTAGCCTTCCCCTCCAGAGTAGAATGCCCAATTGTTTAGTCTCGGAATTTGAAACCAATAGTGGTTTTCAGAAGCAACCCATTTTCCCTGCTTTATTGGCTACTAACTGACTGGATGGATAGGGATAGTTTGCAGAAAACCTCTGGGGCTGCTTTACTTTTTTTATAACCACCTATCGCAAAATGTCATGAACCGTTTCCTGATTTCCATGCTTCACCCCTCCTCCCAACAAATACGTTTTTTCTCCCCCCGCCCCCCCGCCCTCCATCCCTCCACCTTTCCCCTACTCTGTTCTTTATTGGATCATCTGTTTATGTGGCTCGGGGGATTTTTTATTCGGTAATGGGCGCTAGATGGCGATGTTGCTCCATGTTAAAAATCACAGACGAGCCAGTTCCTCAGCATTAAAGCTATTTAATAACACCTTGATTTCATTAGAAACAACAAACTGGGTATTGCAGAAGACTATGAATAATCCTGAGAGATAAAACTATAGGGTTAATTATAGCTATTTTGCCGATTTTATAGGCTACATCTATTTTTTTTCCTGCGTTGTGTAAATTATATGAGATTCAAAAGAAGGTAAATCTGGAATCTGGATGCTAGCAGGATTTGGGATGAAACACGCATCTATTTTAAATGTCCATCTGAAAAAAACAGCTATTTTGTCTTCGACGCCGTTAGTTCGGTTTGTTAGACGCCAACATTTTAATTATGCTAAAATCTAAGATTTACATTTTCAGAAATGAAAAGAGATGAATTAAGATTTCGCGGGGAGGGGGGAGCGTGTTTTTTTTCCTTTTAAAAATGCTTTTACAGTATACTTCTCATTTGTTTATTTAAATTGTTTACACTCATCTACATTAAATAATGTATCAATAACACATATTTTACGGGCTATTGAAGCACTGTATATTTGTATTTTGCCCAAACGAATTCCATTACGTTGCTGATTGCTTGCTTCAACTGGCATCCATAGGTATTTAAGAAATATAGAAAGGAGCCTAACCACAGTATAAAGTAATCAAAAATAGTAAATTTACCGTGCTGAAATACTTAGGAAAGATTCCATGGTCTAGCAACAACAACGATATAAAGTTTTGTATCTGTAAATTCATTTTCATTCTGATCTTTTCCGCCTCCAAATAATGAAACAATAATTGTTAAAATATAGTCACACACATATAGGTAAGGAAGAAGCAAAACAAGGAAATACAATAATACAATTTTAATATAAGATTTCTTTTAAACTTTTGTATCAAAACATTCTCTGGATAAATACTTCTCTTCACAGATACAACAAATGTATGACTTTTCAGTATATAATTTTCTGGAACGGAATATAACAAAATTAAAAGGATACACTACTGAAAGCAATAGTTTTCCATGCAGAATCTAATATTTTGTTTACAAATCTAAAATTTAAATAGCTCTAAATTGTATTTAAATACACTAAAAACCCGAATACATATTTAAACAGAAATACTGTAAAATTAATAGAAGTCCATTTTATACACTCAATAAAAGGTAAAATAATGAAAAGTTATGGTTTCCGTAGTATGCTTTTTTCTATGTTATTTCCTAATAAATCTTTCCTCTACTGGGTATTTATAAATTATCTTCTCTCTCTCTCTCTCTCTCTCTCTCTCTCTCTCTCCTCTTTTCTTTTTCTTATAATAGAAACATTTTCCTTTCATCAGGAATCACTAGTACAGTATATGAATGATTTAAGGTCAGCGATTGATTTCTGATGCATTGATGAGTTAGTACCACATGATGACCATAAAATTCTACTGCACTTGATAGAAATGCTAACTTCTAAGAACAACTGAATTGTCTCCTTCTCTGTCTCTCTCTATACCAACGTCTGAGTTTATAAATGTTTTATTTTTATATAAATCTATACAGACACACAAGAACTAAGTTCCTTTCTGAAAATACTTTTGTCTTTTTATTTGGGTTTTTGTTTGTTTGTTGTTTGTTGCTGAAGTCATAATCCTAATTTTTCTAACAAAACACAACACACACAAAATCCTGAGATGTTTTTGCTGTTTACTCAGGTGAACCATTTCTGTCTATCTATCTATCTACTGTCTATCTATTCTCTATTACGATGAAAACAAACTGTACTCAATCGATAGTAAAATTGGTCTAGAAAAATAAAATCTTAACTTATTTTTTTAGGGGAGAAGAGATCTTAATTTGCTTCTGCAAACACTCCAACATCAATAATTACTTGAAAAGGATTTTGGAATAGGATGAAATTATCCTATGCAAAATAGAGGAAAAGAAATACAAGGATGGTTTAAAACTTTTATCTCTGATCCTAACTTCTTTCTTTCTTTCTTTCTTTCTTCTTTTCTTTCTTTCTTTCTTTCTTTCTTTCTGCTTTCTTCTTTCTTTCTTTCTTTCTTTCTTTCTTCTTCTTTCTAAATGTTTCTGTTGTCAGTTTTAATGTAGGTTTTTTAAGCAAAACAATAGAAAGAGTGACGTCTAGCACGAATATTTTAAACTTTTTCTATTAGCGTTTTGGAAGCAGATGATTGAAAATTGTCCCCCAGTTGAGGATGGGCACGAAATAATGTTTTATTCACCTTTTGTGTGTAGGTATAAGGTAGTTGGATGGAACGGCAAGCATTATGTGTAGGCAGGGCGGAAAGAAAGATACAGAAGGTCTCTTTACCTCCCATGAAGGTTGAAAGATGAAAAATTTAGCTGGAAGTATATAGGGGGTGTAAGGAGAGAGGGTGTTAGGGACACTGAGAAGAGTTTAAGTTGGGGAGGGTGTTTTGTGTAGTTATTATCTGAATATGTTACACGAAATATTTGCTGACTGCGATAAATGAATTTCAAAATCTACCCCCTGTGTGTTTATATTGTGGAAAACTGCAGTGTTGGCATGTTAGGGGTAACTTTGCTCGGTTGTTACCAAATGTCAATAAAATAGAAAGTCTTGCTATCATTCCCCCCATCCCCCCCTCTTCTTCCCAGCTTCCGTAAGCACCATGTTTCAAAAAATTAAAAGTTGAAGTTGGGGGGGAGTGGAGATGGGGGACCAGGCATCAGTTAATGTCTATAAAGGTTCTGTTTTGGATGTGATAAGCAAAACAATTCTTTAGGTTGCCATCATGCCCAGCCACATCTTTAACAAATCCTCTACGGTGGGAGGGAGGGAGGGAGGGAGGGAGGGGGAGATGGGATGAGGGGTAGCGGGGAGCCACAAAAGTCAATGTTATATATGAAAAAACTATAATCATTTTAATTCAATATTGACCCCAACATCTTGCAATAATGCTAAAGGTTCCAATCGAAACCTCTGTTTTATAGCAGTAGAGGAAGGAATCATAAAACCCTACCAGCTTTTATGTAGTGCGGTATAAATCAACAACAACATCCCTGGCTTTATTGCGTTTTTAAGTTGTTAAACAGTTTACAGCCTTTTTTGGGGCTATTACAAATGCAATTCCCTTCATGGGATAGTTAACCCTTTATCAATAATAAGTAAATTGATCATTTAAAATGTTAAATATGACTACCTCGTTGTTTTTAAAATATGTTTTAGGCTAAGAAGCTGTAGATTTGATAACTTGTATTAAAATACCAATTACATGTATAGGACCTTTTAAAACTGGTAGCAATTAAACGTGTTCTTTTACAGTTTTCCAAAGTCGACCCTGGACATTAAAAAGGCTAAAACTGCCTCGTTAAATTTTGAATATAACGATCTGCGCGCGCCTCTCTTTGATTTTTCCAGCACTCCCCAAAAATCAATCTTTCTGGGTGGTCTAGGTATTTGATGTGTGTGAGGCGAGAGATATCTCATTAATGTAGGTAGTTAAACATATTTAATCCGTATATTCACCCCACCTCTTTTCTCTCTCTCTCTCTCTCCCCCCACAGTCTCTCCCTCTCTCTCTCCCTCCCTCTCTGGCTTTTCCTTCTTTATTCCCTCACACTCTTCTTTTCACAATCATGCAGTGCAGAGTCCGTGTGGAGTAAGGAGAAGCCAATAGGATGAGGTTTTGGTAATAGATGCAAATGATCATGAAAAGACACTGCAAAATATGAAACAACTCATTTGCGCCGAAGTAAATCACTGAAAACTGTTTATGAACTGGCACCTCTTCTTGGAAATGTAAAGCGAGAACTCTATAAGTGGCGATTTTTTAAGGGGGGGGGGAGCAGGAATTCAATATCATGCAGGCTTAGAGTTTTGATTATATCCTCCTTTTATATTCCTGGAAATCACAAACTGTTGTTGCTTAGCATCTTAGCTCTTTCTGCGCTAATAGATTCCCGTGGTTTTTTTAAAAAAAATAATTAAAATGAGCTCTTATTTTGTCAATTCACTGTTCTCCAAATACAAAACCGGGGACTCTCTGCGCCCCAACTACTATGACTGTGGCTTTGCTCAGGATCTTGGAGGTTAGGACCCCACAGTTGTGTATGGACCCAGCACTGGTGGTACCTTCCAGCATCCGACCCAAATTCAGGAGTTTTACCACGGAGCATCCTCTCTCTCCAGCTCCCCTTACCAACAGAATCCTTGCGCTGTAGCATGCCATGGGGGACCCCAAGCAACTTCTATGGATACGACCCATTGCAAAGACAAAGCCTGTTCAGTGCCCGGAATCGGGACTTGGTGCAGTACACGGATTGCAAGCTAGCTTCCAGCGGCCTGGGGAAGAGGCGGAGAATTCAGAGCAGAGTCCTTCTCCTACACAGCTTTTCCCTTGGATGCGACCGCAAGGTGAGGCTGAAATAGAAAGGGCAGAGAGGAGGCATTTCCTGAACCCATAAAGTATCCCCTTTTCCACAGTTACTTTTTACTGCTTTATGGGGGTAAACTTTTGCACTTGGTAAATTGCTTTATAGTTTAATTACCCTGAAGGAGACCTTTCTTCTCCTTGTGGAGAGCTGGGCTTTCAATGTGGGGCGCTTCCCCTAAAGTTTATTGCACTTTTATAGCCTTAAAGCTCCTTCGTTTGAGGGTGTTTTTGTGTTTTGTTTTGTTCTGTTTTGGTTTTCGCCGGGGTCTAGCTATACACTGTGCTTGACTACAAAGGAGTGGGGAGCGATTTTTTTTTTTGCAAGTGAACCCATTTATGCTAGCCCCGCTCTGGGAGAGTGGGTTGTGTGATTTTTCCACCCCCACACGCTTTTCTTGAGAGTTATCCTCCCCCCCCACACCTTTGTAATATTTAGAAGAGTAGGGTCTTTCTCTGTGTTTGTTTCCTGCCTTTGCTTCTGTGTCTCCTCTCTCCTTCCCCCCCCCCACCCCTTCGCTTTCTATTCCGGAGCCTGGTTTATGTATCTTTCAACCTCCTTCTCTTCTCCCCCAACCTTGCCACCCCCCAGCAGCCGCTGGACGCAGAGGGGGAGGCAGACCTACAGCCGTTACCAAACCCTGGAGCTGGATGAAGGATTTCTCTTTAATCCGCTACCTGATCCCGTAAACGGGGATTCGAGGTGTCGCACGCCCTGGGACTGACAGAAAGGCAGGTCAAAATCTGGTTCCAGAACAGAAGGATTGAACTGGAAAAAGGAAACACACAAAGACAAGTTTCCCAGCAGCAAATGCGAGCAGGAAGAACTGGAAAAACAGAAAATGGAAAGAGACCAGGAGGTGGACGAGGAAGGACGGACAGAAGGGGGACAAGAAATAAGATTTTTTACGAACTGAGAGAGCAGCACTAAGGGTCTGAGTGGGATCTGACTCTTACATAATGGCAGTTAATGTAAGGGGGGGAGGGGAAAACAATGCATAGAAAAGAGGGGGAAAACCCTTTTATTGCTGTAAAACAATATAGCTGTAAGCACCCACTTTTCCTGATTGTCCTTTGGTACAATGAACAGTATGCAAAGAGACCGGAGGTCTTTCTAGCCTTTCGCCAGTATTAACTAGTGGTAGTGTATCGCAATAGCTTATGTAAAACATGACTGTGAATTCTCTCTCTCTCTCTCTCTCTCTCTCTCTTCTTTACTGGGGGGTTGGTTAACTCTGCTTTCAATGCTATAGGAGTTTATGTGAAATTATATTGTGCACTTTTGAATCCTCCTCCTTTTTGTTGTGGTTAACTGTATGTACTGGAGGTAGCTATTGAAACAGACATCCCGACAACATGAAACTGCCTATTTATGCTGTAGTTATCTCTCTCTCTCTCTCCCTCTCTTTTATGATTATTATTTCGTCACTTTCCTTGCTTCTGTTCTGGGGTTTTGGTTTGGGGTTTTTTGTTTTGTTTACAATTTTGTGTCTCTTCCAAAAGGCTTTTTCTTCTTCTTTTCTCTCTCTCCTTTAGTTAGCATGCGCACAGTGGAGCAAGTTGTAAAGTGATCCTTAGGTTTACTGTGAAAAAGAATGTATACTGTATACGTGAATTACTTTATGGGGGAACTAATGATATATTTTGTTGTTCTTTCATCACTTTGTTCTATTGTCTAAACCTGGAAGCGGCGGAAGAAAGTTACAATAAAGTTTACAAGCGAGAATCCCGTGACATCATTCTTTTACCCTGCTTCATTTCCTCCAGGACTACTTTGATAGAAAGGAAATAAAAGTCAATTGTGTCAGAATTGCAGACCTTGCCGTCAAAGGAGTGCTTACCCTTTAGCGAGACTGAAGAGTTTAGGTTGCTATTAAGACTGGAGGAGGCAGTGGCTGAATTGGCTCGCAGGGTTTTTCTTCTTTGGAAGTGCGTGGGGCGGGGGGGGGGGATGGATTGTTTTGTTGTTGTTTGTTAACAGTTCATATGTGTTGACAGATTAGGTGGCTGTGTGGAAATCCTTCCTCAAGGTAAATTTTTCTTTCATTGCTTACTCCCAGTTTCCCCAAGATGAATCCCAATCACTCAGAAATGAATCTCTTCCCCCCCCGCATCCCCTAATCTGTTTGCAGAATTGTCAGTTGTGCAATTGAGTGGCTGACATGCTAACCCTTCCTGCTTTGCCTGATATCTTCCACCATGGAACTACTGAAGTGTGTATGCGTGAGGTTTATTTTCCCTTTCAACAGAACCTTGGAAAGGCGGAACAGCGAAAATCTGAGATGCAGATCAATCATTACCCTCTCATTTCCCAGTAAGGCTTTGATTTAAAAACGAGAAGGGGAGAGAGAGAGAGAGAGACAGGTTACTTTTTGGAAGATCTCTCTGCTTCCCCAGCAGAAAGCTAAGCAGCCAGCTGGTAACGCTTTACTTATAGTTGTAATTGGCTGCCCTAGAACCGCTGACAAGCTAAACAAGGGATCTGTATAGTCCTTATTTTTCGCAACAAGGAAAGCAAATGCCAGCTCAATGCGCAGCTCAACGCCTGTGGCACGAGAATGAATTAAATATACAGCCGAATAGCTCTTTTTTTTTTTTTTTTTTTTACAAAAACCCTAAAGTATTAGGTATCAATGAGGCATTTGTCTTTTCAGGGCTACAGATAAGGGGGTGGGGGGAAGGGTGTACAGGCTCCTGAAAAACTATGAAAAAGACAGTGGAAATCTTATGGAGCGAAAGAAGGAATTTTAGACAGAATCAATAAAGGAATAAAGAGAGCCCCGTTCATTTATTTCTCCCAGCAAAGAGAGAGAGAGAGAGAGAGAGATGCTGTTTTATAACCAGTGTTTCTATTTTTCCTTTCCCCCCCCTTCTTCGTCTCAGTTGAAAACTGATTACAGGTTGCTTATCGACTCCAGCACAATTCCGCCCCATCTCGCATAGATCTTGGAGGGTTTATATCACATCCATTATTTATCATATTTTATAAATCCAGCCATACCCCAGTTCTTTTTTTTTTTCTTCTCCACATTACCAGGAGCCAGTGGGGAAGCTGGCTGCTGATTGGAGCGGGCAAAATCACGTGCCCCGGAGTCACATGGTCAGGGAGGAAAAAGGGGGTCCTTTTTGGTGTAAATCTGGACTCTAATTCCGTAATATATCACGGTACCTCGTAAAACCGACACTAAAACGTCCCGGCCTACAAATCACCCGGCCAAATTATGAGTTCATTGTATTATGCGAATGCTTTATTTTCTAAATATCAAGCCGCAAGTTCAGTTTTCCCATCCGGCGTCTTTCCTGAGCAAACTTCGTGCGCTTTTGCCTCCAATACCCAACGAACGGGGTATGGATCCGGTTCCAGCGTCTCCTTTGCAGCTACCATGCCTGGGCTCTACGCCAATGGGAGTAGCATGCACCCCCAAACCTCTAGCATGTATTCCACCAGCTACGGCCTGGAAACCAGTTCTTTCAACATGCACTGTTCTCCGTTTGAGCAAAACCTCTCGATGATGTGCCCGGGAGACGCCTCCAAGCAGACTTGCAGCAAAACGGATCAGAGGGACTCAGACTTGCAAAGCGAGAGCAACTTCCGGATCTATCCCTGGATGAGGAGTACAGGTAAGTCAAAAGCCTCCTTAAAGAAAGACGCCTGGGGGGGGGGGAATGTAAATTATTTTATGGCGTGGGGGAAGGGTGGAGGGGGAAGAAGGGGAGGGGGGAATTGTCCCCAACTCCTTTTATGACGTTTCGCCGAAAAGGAAGCGCTCTTTCGCTCTCTCTCTCTGCCTTCGAGAGGGAGAGGGAGAGGACCCCCCCCCCATAAAGCCATCCTTTTAGCTTTAAATATTTATTAGAGCGGCTGGTGCTGCGTGTATGCGATGCAAAAGGCAGTTTGTCATAGTGAAGAAAGGCAAGGCTGCAAAATCATGGCCATTAGCTAATTGTCCCCATACTTAACTCTTTTTAAAAATGTTTTTGTTTGCTTGTTCCTAAAGAAACTCTGTATAGGCGGCTCGCAGGGTTGTTGTTTTTTTTTAAATTAATTAATTAATTTAATTTGCTTGCTTGTTTAAGATTGCTAGAGCGCTAATTGCCAGACCCTTAGCATAACGTCCCAGACAGCGCAATTAAGCCCTGAATGTGACCATTAATCTAATAGAAACGGCAACACATGATTCCACTTTGCTATTAAATCCCTGCTTTCAAAATTGTGAAATTTCGGAAGGGAAATAAATAAATAAATAAATAGATGCGGGTCTCGTGTAAGTAACGTAGCGGCTAGAATCACTGATTAATCAGGGTCGGCGTGTTTTTGCTTTTTCATGGCCTCTTGGAGAAGCTCTGGGTAAGGTGCTGATCAGCGGTAATGGAACTGCATTGGACTTATTAGACAAAGTACCTGGACCAGCTTCCAAAAGTTGTTGGACCCACATGATGCTGTCAGAATGATGAACAAACACTGGCCGTGGAAGTGTGGATTCTGTTTCCTCACCACAAGATAAGGGGAGAGGGACAGGATCTCATGGTGTGAAGCCGCCTACTTTGTATATGTATTTAAAATACAAATCTGTCTAAGGCACCCATCCCGGCTGGCATATGTATATTTCGTTCACAAACACGCGTCCTTTCAGCATCTTAGTGTCAATTAACATTTAATAAATATCCTTATTCATTACAAGAGATAGTGTTCTGACATACCCTTGGTTTCCCAATAAACTGAATTCATTTCAATAATTAAGAAATGCACTGGTTATAAGGCTTGAAAACGCTGGCCTGACTCTCTCTCTCTCTCTCTCTTTTGTTGAACGAAATCACTTCTAATTCTTATCTGGTCTTTCTCAGACCACTACCTAGCAAACTGAAATATTAATATCTCGTTTTCACTCTAAATGCAGGTTTTTAAAAAAGGATTGCTGCCCCCATTGAAAGCAGTGTGGAACATCTGAACTCATTTCGCTGCTACTCATAAGCTCTGGTTTTCCTATGATTTGCCAGATTGCAACTTGATAGCCTCCTGACTAATGAGTTAACTTTAAGCCAGATAGTCTGAACGTGCCTTGGTAGGAAACTTCAGGGGAGAACAAACTCTTGCCCAAGGTATGTGCCAATTGAAGGAAGCCCAATGCAGGAGCTTGAGCAAGCAAGAGTTTACCCTATACTTATTTGTGGTCAGTATTTTCCATTACCTGTTCCATAATTCATTCATTTTTACAGTTGATGTATCAAAGACCAAATATTTCTGGTTGTGAACACTTCATCTCTGCCTTTCGATTTAAGGATTCCCCACTCCTTCTTTCTAACATGTGCCACAGGATAACAACGAGGCTAGGGAGGATTTTGAAGTAGTGAGAATATGCTGGATTCCTGCGAAGACAAGCCCTCCAAGAGGCATATTTTGTGGTTTGCAGTGCCTAAAACTAAAACACTACCTGCTCCTAGAGATTCCCCCCCCCCACCTTTGCCCACTGTGTAATTGGGTTTGTGGAATTTCATCAGCGATGGAAAGATAGTATAGCAATTCCCATTCAGCAACAGTTTATGGCTCTTCCCTCAACGAATTTTACAACCCACATTCCACAGAATTGCACATTTTACTTCCTTGCCCCTTTTACAGCTAGCCTGGCCGTTTTCCTTTTCCTTTCTTTAATAACAGTCTTTTCTTCCTTACCAAAAAAAAAAAAAAAAAGTCCACTGGAATGGGCATCAACTGAATAGAAACCACAAACATCATGTTGCTGCATAATTATTTCCAATTGAATTCCAACAAATGGCAAGAAAATGTGTTCTGGTTTCATTCCAGTCCCCTTTCACAGACAACTAAATAGTTGCGGGTAATGCCGGATGACTGCCGAGTCTTTGTTTCAGCCTGTTCCCATGTAGATAAAAATATCCTCTTCAAAAACTTCTGGTTATGCAGCCCCATCTTTCTGACAGATTTTTAAAAAAATACCCCACTTTCATCTAGAGAAGTAACATTATCCATGTCAACCACTGCCTGCGCGTTGCCAGTAGACCAGAGCAATGTAATACAGAAAATATTCCGTTAAATAATTAAGACCATTGCGCATCTTACAAACAGAGCTTAATGATGACAGCTTTAACAGAGAACAAATAATTGAAATGGTATTTAGAAGAGGCTTCTATCTAGCTATGGAAAGTATTTATTAATGCATTTATTCCCTGGTTAATGGGAAATGTATTAGGTTAAAAAAATAAAAAACATGCTTTAATATGAAAGTGGTAGCAAACTTGCTGAAGTTCTCTCGCACACAAACACAATCTGAAAATAAGTAACACTCACCCCCTCCCCAGATAAGAAAAATAATTAAGTATGTGATGGAGTGTGTGTGTGTTCTATTAGAATGATATATTCTTCCAAAATAAAAGGATCGGATTCTAAGCCGATCTAAAATTGTCAGTGCTCTTTTGAGGAAACAACTGGGGATCTGCCGTTGGTGTATTAAATAGCTGTGCTATTATGGACGATATCTAGAATATGTTTAAAGAAAAAAAACAAACAAAAAAAGGCAACGCAACAACCACCCAGCGTTCATTTGATTCTAATTTATTGTTTCACAGGGACTGACAGAAAAAGAGGACGTCAGACCTACACCAGGTACCAAACCCTGGAACTGGAGAAAGAATTCCACTATAACCGCTATTTGACCAGAAGAAGACGTATCGAAATCGCTCATGCTTTGTGCCTGACAGAGAGGCAGATCAAAATCTGGTTCCAGAACAGACGCATGAAGTGGAAAAAAGAAAATAAAACTGCATGCACCAGTTCAAATAGCCAGGAAAAACCAGACGCTGAAGATGATGAAGAAGAATGAAAGGGATGGGTTTGGGTGAAGGGGACTTTAGTCCAGAAAGCTAATCCAGGAAACGTGAAACCTAAACATAAAGGACTATATATATATAAAATAAATGAAATCAAAATAAAAACAAGTCTAAGAATGGTGCATTCTGTTTCCTGATATTGAAAAAAAATACTACCTATATTACAGTCTTTTTTTTGTACAATAGAATGGATAATAATATCTACCTATTAAATGTGGCTTTAGAGTCAGATAGATACATTTTTCTATGTGGGTCTTCATACAGTACAAGTATTTGTAAATCTCCCTGTTTGTATTTCCTTGTGTACTTTTTTGGTATGAAGTAATGTGGTCGTGTTAGCACCTTTAATTAGAAAATGTGATCTGAAAGTATGAAGGGAAATTATACATAGCGTATATAGTACTCTGTACATAATATGAATTATGATGACCGCTTGTTCTGTTTGTAACCTCTGTGGTTCTTTTCTGGTTGCGATGCTGTTTTGTCTGTGTATATTTTTACCTGGACCACTTCCTTGTTCAAGTCATTAGAAAAATGAATTAATATTGTGCTGAGTAAAGCGGTGTATATCAAGGTAGAAGATTATTTAATAGCGGCGAGTTTCTTTTTCTTGGTTTGTGATTATTATTCTTCAAAATAATAATAATAAAAACACCCATCAATAGTCTAAAACTGTGTTCAGTTCATTGCACTTTTCTTATGTGTTTGCATTATTAGAATTCAGTTGTTTATTTCTGGATATAAAGAAGATATCCCTTTTAATGTCCCCTGATACGTCATCTTATTCGGACCCGATAATTTTCAGCATAACCGTCGTATTTAACATTTTAATGACATTTCTACAAATGTTAATATTTTAAAACATTTAGCGAAATAAAACTCATAGTCGGGTATAAAAAAAACAATTGCCAAGAATATGGATTTGCAGATTTCACTCTTTTCTCTTCCTCCAAATATCTTCAGAGATTATTCTACTGGGAAAAAAGACGCGAAAGGTAAAAGCAGAGAAGCAAGAAACAATTTAAAAAAACCTATTTCTATATTATATATAGATTCGTATGACTAATCTGACCCTTTCCCAAGGACACAAGATATTTTGCTATGGTTTGGGGTTTGTTGTTCCCCCCTTTCGATTGCTTTATCGTGGACTGTAAGTATTTCATTAGCACCGAATAATGTTTAACATCAAAGCACACATAAAATAAATTAAACCAATTAAACTCAGGAAAATCAACAATGCAAAACAATGGTAACTAATTTTAAGCACTTGCGAGCATCTCTCTCTCTCTCTCTTTTTCTCTTTTTAACATTTCCAGTGTACGCAATAAACGAATGTATTCTTCAAATAGGAGATGTATGCAATTCTAGAAATGTGTGTGTAATAGGAATAGGAATATAGCAGACCGCGTGGAATTAGGTGTAGCTGTTAAATGGCTTTTCTTTCTTTCTTTCTTTCTTTCTTTCTTTCTTTCTTTCTTTCTTTCTTTCTTTCTTTCTTTCTTTCTTTCTTTCTTTCTTTCTTTCTTTCTTTCTCACGGAAGCTGAAAACATTTAATAAAATATCTTTCTTTCATTTTACCCCCAATACACAACACGTGATTTCCACTTATTAATACAGAAGCGTGGGATGCCGAAATAGGAATATAAAAGCTTTTAGATAAAATAATGTAGCACATTACTAAAAAAAAAAATCACGGTGGTAGGCCACTTATTATAAGTATCGTATATTATGGCGTTTACACAGAAATCCCACTTGATCAGAGAATAAAAGAAGGTGAAAACTAAATGTTCCCTTATCAAATCCCCCCATTGTCATGTGTTTTCATATACACACTTTCCAGAGCGAAAACTGAGTTCCAGAAAATTCCTATTGCTAGTGAAAAGTGGTTTGTTGCATTGGGCCAGATCTATTGTCCCTGTGACATGTACCTCTACAGCGACGGGCATCTCTGAATTAAGGATTTTTTTTAAAATCTTTATTATGCTCAATCTATTGAAGCACATCATATCAGCGTAGTATCAAATCTTAAAGCCCGCCGGAGATTTCCACACACAAAAATTACCTAGTGTCAGGATTTCCAATTAACGTTCTGAATGCGTGGTGTGTTTGATCCTAAATACGTAGTGACACATAAATACATAAGGTTAGATCATGTTATAGATACAGAAAGCCTTTCTCTTTCAATATATTTATCTTGATCTATTTCTAAATTCTCCGACGCCCGCAGTGGTTCATTTTCTGTTTTAGCAGAAGGATTCATAATTACACAGCTAAATAAGGTTAAAATAAAACCCGCTGCTTGAACATCGCCTGTCCTTTAAAAATCTTTTTTTAGCCTTCTGTGTAAGGTGCGATTCTGGCACCTCCATTAAATCCCCCACCAGGGGAAAAAAAAAAAAAGATCTTTGCATATTCTTCTATTTTTGTTTAAAAAATAGAAGATGGCGCCTAAGAAAAAGACTGCTGGTAAAGCAGTCATGAAGAAATGCAATAAATTCCTTGTTGTTTTATGAAAATTTACAACTTTGTGATAGAACTTTATGAGTGGCTGGGTTCTGGGATTGGCCAGAGCCGGTCATGTGGACTGCTAACCGTGAACATGAACTTTTTATGATTTCCCATGTGGTTATATTGCACCATTCTTTTGGCCGCTGTACCTTGGGTCGGATCAGTGTCCTCTATAGGGCTCTTGCTTCTTTACATTGTTTTACTTTCGTGTATAAACTCGATAGGGCTAAAAGGGGGAGGAGGTAGTGGAGGGGGGTAAACACAAGACACACGCACTCTCACCCCCCAAAAGAGAGCGAGAGAGAGTTAAAAGGTTTTTTGTTTTTAATTCCTGTGTTAATTTGCCTGCTGATTTTGGAATCTCAGTAGTAATGGAGGGGAAGTGGAGAGTCTGTGCCGAGTGGACGCTGATATTTTTCAAAGAGGGAAGTTACTCCATTTTCTATGCAAATTACAGCAATGCAAGAAGCTATCACAAGTCAGAGAGACAATCGACGGCTATCAGGTTGGGACAATATTTGTCAGCTAAAAGATAAACAAACGCTACTTGCTTTAAAAAAAAACTTATACCACAGAAATGGACGTCAAAAGGTAAGGGAATAATATATGTTTCTCTTCATTTGATTTTTTTTTTTTTGCTTCGAGAAAATGCAATTATAAAACTCCCTCTCTCCTCCCCCACCCCAAGAAAGAAAGAAAGAAAGAAAGAAAGAAAGAAAGAAAGAAAGAAAGAAAGAAAGATTGATTAACAGAGACAGTAAGACAGTAATATCACCTGGATATATTGTAGTAGATATCTGACTTGGAAACAAGGCTGCTGTGGACTTCGGTGACGGTGTCTTTTAGATTCTGCCTTAAAAAAAACAACAAAAAAACAAAAACAAAAACAAAACAGCCAAACCCTATTTGGGTTGTTGCCTGGGATATATTTTATTTTTTACCCCTCCCGAGCAGAATTATCTTGCCAGTTTGCCTGTCTTCAGGCAAGCCCAGTAATTTGGTGAAGTTTGCATTGAAGCCAGTTGGGTTTTGTTTTGCTCTCCGGGGTCATTATTACGTGGGTGGTTTCTTTAAAGAGGGCAGTCCACCGCAGTCCTGTAGAATAAGGTTCTGGAAACTAGAAAACATAATAAGAATAATAGTAACTACAGGGCTGCAACGTTATGATTACATTTATTTTTAAAGTGAAAGTTCCAAATGAAAGAGGATGCTGTGAGGGAATGACGATGGGTGGGTTTCATTGCGTTCTGCAATGCTCCTGCAAATGTAACACGTCTGTGGAGCTGTAAATCCCTAAATATCGTTTATTGTTTATTTATGTCTTCCTTTTCCTCCACTTGCTACCGTGTGGTGTGAAAACATCCTTTTATTTGAATAGCTTTTCCTCTGAACGAAATGGTTGCTTTGGTTTTAAGAAAATACTTCTTCGGTGTTGCATGTCATTTTGAATGTTCCTTTTCATTACTGCAGGACTAAAAAAAAAAAAGACACATTGCTACTGTTTTCTGATGCTTTTCAAATAAGACAGTATCCGAGGTTTATGCATGGAAAGGGATATTGATTAAGGAAGGCACCCATGAGTTAACCATTAAAAATAGATGACAAGGCGACTTATATCACCCGGCTTGACTATTCCTGAATATTGTACGGGCAAGAGTAAATGATAGCAACGGTGGAAATAGCAAACAAAAATTAATTTTCAAAAGATATTTTTGAAGGAGCTGTTACGTGTTGATACATAACAGGGAAAAATAAAAGCCAACTGAAGTGCTTTTTCTTTTAAGTCCATAAATGTTATAGAATCCGTGGTTACCGCTGTTCTTTAAAAAAAAAAGGCAAATGATTATTTCATTTCATTTAAATAACATAATTCCAGAATCTATGTCTGCTGATGTTTTTAAATGCTGTGTGGGAAACCACTTGTAGAACCCAAGAGATAAATGTCACTCCAAGTAAGTCTTTTTAATCACTTTACCCCCGGCACCCTTTAATGTCTGATCGTCTATGAAATCTAAATGTTTTCGCTAGAATATAGATAAGTTGCTAATTAAGGAATTCCTGTAGTTTAAACATCACCTAGCTGTTTATTTTTAAAAACGGAAGGTCTATTTCTCTTTATGTCTTTTCTGTTACAAATTGCTTTCCAGCCCATTTTATGCGGTCTGCTGCCATCTACCGTCCAATGCAAGAAAACTTCGTTTTGCTTAAATATTTCTGGGTGATTAATATCCCTTGAAACTGGTTAACAAATTCCTTTTTCTACATTTTTGTTCGAGTAGTGGATTATAAGTGCATTGCACGTTTGCATATCTCCTGGAAATGGAACAAACGTGACCTCCCATTTGGTACAGGAACCTCAGACCGGATCCATTTTTATTCTGAGGCCTGCTACATCGCCGAGGATTTCAAGTTATATACGTTCATTATCTCTACGTTATCAATTATGTGGTACAAAACCAAAAGAGGAAAGGTTACTTCTTGACAGCAAACACAGCAAGTGAGCTTGTGAAATGAGAGCCATAATTAGATGAGGAGAAAGGAAGGCAGGAGATTTGAGCTAATTATAAAGTCAATGAACTATTTATTTGTTTGTTCGCTTTATTGTTTCGAATGATCATTTTGGAGTGGTCTGTAAAAGGTAGGTCTAGTGGTGTGCACAACACTGAGGTGATGGTTGGGGCGGGGAGCAGAGGGTGAGAGCGTAAGAGGAATCCCTTTTAAGATACAGTAGGCTTTGAAAGGACAATGCAAGCCTGTTATTTTAAAAGCTCTCTCTCTCTCTCTCTTTCTCCCTCGTTTTCTCCTACTACCACACAGTTTCCTGGCAACTGTTTATGTCTAGACTAGGGACATTCCCCTATATGAAAGTGAGATGCCCAGAGACTATGTTAAAATAAATAAAAAGTTTCTCCCTTTGACTAATAACAGCCATGATTAACTTGTTCCATTCTGTAACTGCTCACACTCTGTAGCATTCTCCAAGCAACCTACACGCTTCATGCTTTGATTTCTCTTCCACCCGTTTCTGTTCCCCTATTTTTAGTTTCCCTAGCAAGATTTCTTTCCCCTTAGCCCTCCCAGGGTTTCCTTTAGCGGAAATAAGGTAATATGGATACATTTTTACTATCCCAAGGTCCTTCCCGCAACCCCTCCTCTCACTTTTTTTTTTTGGTTAATTATTAGCTGCACTCTTTAATGGAACAATGGTAGATTATTATTGCTTCTTTTCAAAGATCCCATTAACGAGGTTATTATGCACTGCACGGGAAGTCAGGTAAATTAAACTTAAATTGCTGGAAATTAAGTTTCAAATGGTTATGTGCGGATGGAGAGAGAATTATTTTTTAAACACCTTCAGGGGTCATTGTTTTAAATATGCCAACAATGTAGAAAAAATAATCCTTATGCCGTTTTTCTAATAGGAATTTGAGTGAGGATGTATATTACAAGAGCAATCTCCTCCGCTGTTAATAGCTTTATATGTCTAAATACAGTAACAAGGCTTTTCAAATGTTGTCTTAGTGTTAGCTTGAGTTTATGGCTGCAATAAGTCCCCTGATTGGGAAGGTCCTGCTGGGTTGTCACTTCAGAAGGCTTGAGAATTCCAACTCGACACGAAGAAAAAGCGACCCGTTTTTTACTGGGACCAGCTCCACTTAACTTTCCACAAAGTTCTTAACTGGCTTAGCTTTTACACAAGCAATGCTCTGTTCTGTTTGCATTTCGAAATATTTGTGTGCGGTTTGAATCCCCTCATTTATCTGCCTCTCTCTCTGCTTTGTGGAGTTGGCATTTGCTAGCAGAAGAGCAAAAATGGAGAAAAAAGCCCAACCAGCACTCTCTAAGCTAGAGAGCTGCGAATGTACATGCTGTAAATAAGTGCCTTTAATCTTTATTTATACCCTGCCGGTCGAGTTATGTCAATCAGTAGGGAAAGATGGATTCTCAGTGCTAAATGAAACATTTTATTCCTCCTTATGTTGTCTCTAGCAACTACACCGACTAGTGGTTTCTTTTCTTTTTAATAAAACCAAAGACTTCTTAAGTAAACGAGGCCCAGTTCTGAATGAAAATATGCAAAGAAAATACGGTGGAAGAGACAGTGACGACACTGCAAGCTGTATCAGCAACCGATATGTTAAGGTCTCTATGTTCCACTCCCCATGCCTGGTTGCCTTTAGAAACATCCTGAGACAAAGTATTTTCCATAAGAAACCCCGCATAGATTTATCTTAAAAGTTTAGCAAGCAACTCAGGGTATAGCCCAAGCATCTTTTAAAACAAAATTAAGATACCTTTTGAAAAAAGCTATTCAAATGATATTAGAGACCAACTTGACACTAAACACACAATTCTAGCTGTGATCGAATGCATCCTGAATATTCTGCTATATGTTACAGATGGTAAACTTGCCATCTTGCAGGTCTGAGTATATGGATGATGGGCACTTTAAGATCTATATTTTTTTCCAAAATGGAACAAAATCTTAATACATGTTTTAAACCAAATTTTCTTCTTTTATTTTTCTACCACTAAAAGTCCATAAATATTAAGTGAAGCGCTATCTTCCTTTAGCAGGGCGCTGCATATTATTCCAGCCTAAATAACACCTCTACATAATCAACAATAAGCAATTAGCGCGAGGCGAGTTTCAATTAATGAATTTTATTTTTTTTTCTTTCACAATAAAAATAAAAATTACGACAGACAAAAGGCAGGACAAGTTAGCCTTAGCCACAAGCATGCTAAATTGAGCTGTGTTTCATAGAAATGCTACATCACCATGTGTGGGGGAAACAGTCTTTAAACATACTTAAGGAAGACCATTTTCACAACTAACATCATTAAAAAGAAGTAAAGAAAACGTTTTCAGCGATTTTACTCACTCATTTAATTATCAGGAATTCATACTTCATAGCCCAGATTCCACATGCTGTGCAAATCATCCCAGATGTTCCTGATTTTACTCTTATACAAATTTTGCGTAACTTTCTAATCAAATGTCTGAGCGTTTGCCTCCTGCAAAGCAATTAACTTCATTGTGTTCAATGGAGGGTTTTTTTTTTCCCCAATAGACAGTCAAGTTTCTCTTTTAATCTCATGTTCCCATGCCAATAAAACAGATCTGCGTAGGTTTGGGTCCACTCCATACACAAAGGAAAACTCTGCAAGAACAAATATAATAGATATCAGTCAGAAAGGAGGGGAGAAAAACTACTTCCTTTACATGTTATTTCCTTGAATTATAAAGATTACGCTCAGTCAAGTGCCCATTGCAGTGATGGCATGAAGTTGCCTTAGCTTTACTGCTGTAAACATGATGTTTAAAATAAATTAGCTCCTAATAAGATAACAGTTTCCTAAATACTTAACCCCCATCAGGGAGAATAGGCATTGGCAGTTCTGCAGTGATCATGTAATTTTGTGTAATTCTAGGCCAGGAGCATACACAAAGGTGTATTCATACATATAGGTGTGTACCTTGTGTGGTGTATAAAATTCATTGCATATGATAGATAGGTAGATACATAGTGAGGTGTGTATGGGGATAGATAGATAGATAGATAGATAGATAGATAGATAGATAGATAGATAGAAGTTTAGAAATGCACCTTTAAACCAAGCAATTTTCAATTTTATTGTTGAGGAAGTTTCTGAAGGACATGACAATTTCCCACAACTAAAATGCACAGCAAAATATTTAAATCCAACCAGATCTTCCCCGTACAGAAATCTGAAGAGGAGGTGACTAGCCATTGAGAAACACACCTACAGCTAATGAATATAAGCAGAAACATGAGCCACCAAGCCCAGAGCAAACTCATTTCATTTGGTCTTTTGCCCCAGTTCGAAAAAAACCCATGGAATTTCGAGGTTATTCCTTAAGAGGTTTAAACTTTTTTTAAAAAAAATAGGGATCTCCTAGTGGGGCCAGACACAAATGGAAAGGGTGATAAAATATGAAAGCAGGATCATCGCTCACCTTATAGGCAATAGACACGCCAAACAACAGCCTTTAAAAAAAAATCTTGATCAGTGACAATCAATAAAGACACTTCTTGACTATAACCGAATGCTGCCTTTAACTGCGAAGGGTCGCACATAGATTTGGTATTAACAATAAAACGCAAGAGGGCACAATTCGGTACATATATCTATATCTCTATAAGTATTTAGTCCGGAATATAGGTAATACTTCGATTTCCATGCATCTCATAGATTTGTAACTCGTTCACAAAATAAATACGAAGCATAGAATTTGATGAGGCAGGCCAGTGATACTTTAAAAGGAACTCTCTTCTCCGTCAATCTATGATAATTAGATAACCATGAGAAATAAGTTACCAACATTGACTTCTCTTCTCCCCCCCCCACCACACACACACTTCCCATCCTAAACCCAAGCTAGTTAAACAAATGAGACCTATTTACCCCACCCCTCAATAACAACCCCCCCCCCAAAAACACCTAAAAGTTTTTTTATGTAAAAAAAAATATATCCTAGCAATATTATCCAAATGGTCTGCAATCAATAACAGGCACCATGGGTTAAACTGTTCAGAATAAAGGGATTTAACTTTTTTCTCTGTGTGTATATATCTATATATCCATAACTATCGCTCTGTGTGTGTGTGTGTTTGGTCTATTTTTTAATCATTGTTTTAAAGACTCCAAACGTTTGGAAATTTATCTTTCGCAGATAATACGTATTTGGTTAAGGGGGTGAGTTTTGTTGTTTAAAAGCGAGGAAAAAGAGGGGCTGAGTGGTTTGTTCTGGGGGTCCCCAGTGCAATGCAAGCCCCTCATGGGTGCTATTTTGTAATCTCAGACTCTTGCTATTGGTCAGTCCATGATCAGATGGTTCTATTTCCTTGTGTCCCTCGCTGGCACCCAGCCATCCCCCTTCAGCTAAAACCCAATCTCCGATATACTACTAATAGCTAAACCACTTGGACTATAAAACACAACAAATCATAAAGCCAGGAAAGGACGGCTGCCTCCTCCCAATGAGTTCTTATTTTGTCAACTCTACCTTCCCGGTGAGCCTGGCTGCTGGGCAGGAGCCCTTCCTGGGACAAATCCCGTTATATGCCTCAGGATATGCGGATCCTTTAAGACACTACCCCGCTACCTATGGAGCCACTAGCGTCCAAGATAAGGGTTATCCCTCCTCTTCTTATTACCAGCAAGCTAACGGAGCTTACAGCCGGACCACAGCCTGTGACTATGGGTCAGCTGGTTTTTACAGAGAGAAGGACCCTGTCTGTGCCACCTCAAACCTAGATGACCAGGTTCAGTTTGCCCCAGATCAGCGGAAGTCAGACTGCGCACAGAACAAAACTGTTTTCGGGGAAAGTGACGACCAGAAGTGCTCCACTCCCGTCTACCCCTGGATGCAGCGGATGAACTCTTGCAATAGTGAGTTACTCTTTTTTTAAAAATCTTTTTATTTATTTATTTATTCCCCCCCCTTCCCCCTTTTCTTCTTTGCAAAAGAAACAGGAAAAGCTTAGCTGAGATCCAGCTTCCAGCGGACGAGTCAGGCAAAGTACGAGACTCAAAGTTTTTTCTGACACAACCCCAAACTTTATGGCAGTCTTTTTCCTCTATCCCAGTTCTTTAGCCAGATCCTTTAAGAAAAAAAAAAAGTTTGTGCCATACTTAGACAGGCACGTATCTTCTTTCTTTTTGCACGCTCTAATTCGTATGTCACTCAGTTACAATGATTTATCTATCTCTGTGTCTTCTACACATACAGAGAGATATCTATTCACAAAAAAAGGACAGGATGACTTCACACCCACACCCACACACCCACCCTTTCTGGAGTTAAATAATGTAAAAGTCTTTAAATATTTGAAAGGAGAGAACTACATTTTTAATGAAACTCACACATAATGAAAAGTCTGCCTGGAGAGATTTTTTTTCTCTGTGATGTATAGCTGGTTTAAGTGCTATCTCTTCAATCCAAAAAAAAAAAAAAAAAGAAAGAAAGAAAGAAAGAAAGAAAAAAGTCATAGTGCTTCCATGTTTACATTCATTATTTGTTGCCTTTTAAGTTCCAAATTGATGTCCATTAGTGCAGGGACATGAAGTGTTGTATCCCCTTTAATGCACAGAGTTTGTCTAGATCGATACACTTCATTATTGCTTAAATGCCCAGATCTATTACTGCTGCCGGTAGGGAGGAAAAATTGAAAGGTGTGGGGGGGGGGCACCTTGGGATTTTACATAATGGAATAAGACAGATCTAGCAATCTCTTCAAAGCACGGTCCTGGACTATCTGGCAAGTTCTGCATTAACCCTTCTGCCCAGGTGCTAGTGGAACTTTCTTGCCTTTGAGCTAAGCAGCAGAAAGAAGCAGCAGGCATTGCAGAAACCCAAGACAAATTAGCAACTCTTTCCAAGGCGCACTAGCAAGTCAGGAGGTTTGCTAGAGGGCTGGCTTTGCCAAAAAATGTGTCTTGGGCACTTTGGCTAGATGATTTTTGGTGGGTAAAAGTAGTTAGCGGGGAAGGCAAAGGAAGCAAAATATAACATCACCCCTAAACACACACCCTTGCTTAGAGTGCTAAGTGGCCGGCTCCCTGGCATTATTACGCACCTCTTAACTAGAATAAACCTTTGGGTATTTTCTCCCCCCCCCTTTCCTTGCCTAACAGGTTCATCTTTCGGGCCAAGTGGCAGGAGAGGCCGTCAAACCTACACCCGCTACCAAACCCTGGAACTGGAGAAGGAGTTCCACTTTAACCGCTACTTGACCAGGCGCCGCCGGATCGAAATCGCACACGCACTTTGCCTGACAGAACGTCAGATCAAAATCTGGTTCCAGAACCGGAGGATGAAATGGAAAAAGGAAAACAAACTGCTCAACTCCACGCAGCTGAGCGCGGAGGAGGAGGAGGAGAAAGCCGCGGAGTGAAAGTATTATTTAAGAGAAAGAGAGAATATCCCAACAGTTGGAGGAGGTAGAGGGTGCGGAGGGGAAGGGTTGGAGTGGAAGAGAAAATTCACCCCAAGTGGTGCACGCTTTGTAAAATAACCGAGACGGTTTGAAGGTGGCGAACCACCACCATAAATTTGCACCGTTGGACTCGTGTTCCGTTAAGCTGTCGTGTCAAAAAAAAAAAATCAGGCTTCTAGTTGAGTTTTTTTTTCCTTTCTATTCCTCCAAATATAATATAAAATAAAATAATAATAATAATTTGGAACTCTTACCTGTGTTTCTACCCTTGGTGTCACTGTTAGTAACCTGCTAACTCTTGTATTTAATGGAGGTGCTGCAATATATGTCATTTTTGGTGTTAATTGTCTTAATTTTGTAAAATGGTTCATGCACGATTGACTTATAGATTCCCCCTTCCCCGGTTGCTTTTCTTTTGGTAAATTAATCAAACCCTGGGCTCTTTGTAATTAGTTTCATTTTTTAAGAGAAAACCTACTGAAGGAACAAGTACTACCTAAAAGGATGCAAAAGCAACAACAAGAAAAATTATATTTTATTAATTTTTGTACGTGTTGTGATTGTAGTTTGTCTTAGGTATGGCCATGGAATACTCTAATAAAAGCAAAGTATTCGGACTCATCCACACCCCTTGGTATTATTATCATTATTATTATTCCTGTCTATGAAAATATGCCATTCATGTGGAGCTGAGGGGTTGTTAGCAAGGCAGGCGCTGCTGCCGTCTGCGTGTGACACTGTCTTCTAATCAGCAAGGACAAGCACCCATGCAGGATACGGAAGTTACAGTTGAGAGATAAATCTGCTTTTCCCCCTTTTTGCCTAATCTTAAATGCAGGACCTTTCACCAACGATATCTCCGAGCTGACATTCTGCTTTAAGATCGCTCTTGTTTATTGTTACAGTCAAAAGAGTTATGAGGAAAAGCTCTCCATATACATAATAAATCAAAGAAAGAGGCAAAAATATGCTCTCATCTATCTACCAAAGATACATAACGTTTGTCTAGCATCTTCCAAACATCTGGTCCCTTATTTCACTTTCCAAAATCAGGGAGATGTGTATTGTAGACATGCACATGAGCTAGGTTTCAGACTTGTTTTGTTTTTAAATTATTTTTTAGTTGAAACTTTTTTCACTCCACGACGATGGGAATTATTTAAGCACGAAAACAAACAAACCCCAATAAGCTAAGTACAGTTAGATTGTTTCATGTATATGTACACACACCCACACACACCTTTCAGATGGCTCTCTACAGTGTCATTGGAGTCGGAGGCTGTGAAGCTGGGCGTATGTCTCTTCTGCGCTAAAGAACTAAGAGGTGTCTTGTAGTTGCAATGAAGTAAACTTTTCTTTGATTATTTTTAATTAAAAAAAGGAACTAAAAGAAGTGCTTTTCTTCTTGGGATCAGCAGATTTACAACAAAAACTTGCTCAGCTCAATGCTAATAAAATGTCTGAAGCTTCAGGAGAAAAAAAATGCCTTTAAAAAGAACTACTCCTCCCCCCCACCCAAAAATACCTATGTATGGATGCATTCCCTCATGTCACAAGCTGTTTTAATGCCAGTCACTTTTAAAATCAATTCATGCAGAAGCTCCAAAGCTGTAGGACATTTACTATTATTGCCACTCTTTTCATTGCCCGTAATTATTATAATTATATGTCACTTTCAATATGGCGCATAATTTCCAAGGAGTTGCAGACAAGCATTTGAAATTCCTAAACTGCCTGGAGAAAAAAATAGCAGCCTTGCACAAAGCAAAACCCTGGTCAAATTTCAGGTTTTCAGGGCTACCTAATATTTCTTGCAGGTTTGCATATGGGGGATGTGGGGGGGGGGTAGAACAATGTTCTATTTAAAGGGAGTGTGTGTGCGGGGGCTATTCATGATCAAGAATATCTTAAAAGCAACATTGTCAACCAGTTTCAACGTGTGATCTCCCTTCCCGTCTCTTTTTTCCACCCCCTCCAGAATTACAAGGTGTTACTGTGTATTTGATAATATGATGAAAAGGTGAAGAAAGCCAAACTTTCATTGTGCCAATGAAAATAAATAAATTAAATAAATAAAGCACACATGGTTTTCTTTCAGCAGGCTCCGGTTTTTCTCCATCCCCCCCCCCAAGATATGCAAACACAGAACCTCCAGTTCCAAAGGTGACTTATAGTCCCCCTCACCCCCACCACCAATGTCATTATAACAGAGCGGCCGATAATTTAATGAAGATAACAACCCCCATGCAAAGAGCACACCACTAAAACAGGTTCCCGGGATGAAAATAGGGTATTTGTGTATTTTTTTAAAAAAGTATTAATATACAAAGAGTGCAAATTGCCACAAAATGACTTTTTTTTTTTTTAATGAAGGGTGGGTAGTCACCCTCCATGCCTGCTAAGTCACCATGTCCCCAGTA
This sequence comes from Dermochelys coriacea, assembly GCF_009764565.3. NCBI lineage: Eukaryota > Metazoa > Chordata > Testudines > Dermochelyidae > Dermochelys > Dermochelys coriacea. The sequence continues at coordinate 10,249,065 of NC_050094.1, forward strand.
GGTGGCGCAGTCCGCCAACATGGAGCAATCTCTCTCTTACTGATTTTTTTTTTTTTTTTGGAAGCCTTGCATTGACTTGGGCCTAACGATTCTCAGATCGTCATTATTTGTAACCATAGAGCATGAATTACCTCTTGAGGTCATCAGTGAGAATTTACGACTGGTCAACAAAAGCACGTGATTACCAAACGCACCCCCACCCCCCATATTTGGCCGCATACATAGCAAAAACGAAGTACAGTGCATTGCTATAATTCATTAATACATCATAAATCGTCAAGCACAGGGTTATAACGACCACGAGCCACAAATCAAGCCCTCCAAAATAACCCAAATGAGCTCTTACTTTGTAAACTCGTTCTCAGGGCGCTATCCAAATGGCCCCGACTATCAGTTGCTAAATTATGGGACCAGCAGTTCTATGAACGGTTCGTACAGAGATTCAAGCACCATGCATTCCAGCTCTTATGGCTACAACTACAATGGGATGGACCTTAGCATCAACCGCTCAACCTCCTCTAGCCACTTTGGGGCTGTGGGAGAAAGCTCCCGCAGCTTCCCTTCGCCCGCTCAGGAGAGCAGGTTTAGGCAAGCGTCTAGCTGTTCCTTGTCCTCTCCCGAGTCCCTTCCCTGCTCCAACGGCGACAACCATGGAGGCAAACCCGCCCCGTCCCCCTCCGACCAGGCTACTTCTGCCAGCACCAACACAAATTTCACAGAAATAGACGAGACCAGCGCGTCTTCGGGAACCGAAGAGGGCACCCAAATAAACAGCAACAATATTTCCAGGGCGCAGGCAGAGCCCGTCGCTACATCCACAGCAGCCACAGAAGGGCAGACACCACAGATATTCCCTTGGATGAGGAAGCTTCACATTAGCCATGGTACAGCTACTTTTTTATTTTCTCCCTCCCCCCCCTTTTCTTTCCCCTCCCTTCTTCTTTTTTCTTCCTTCCTTTCTTCCCCTAGCTTTATTTGAAGGCGCCTGCTAAGTAATCCAGCTATTTATCGCGTTGTATTTATTTATCTGATCGCTGATTTAAAACAGAAGACTGCCTTTGATGCTTGTTTGGGGGGGGAGCGAGGGGGGAGAGATTTGTAACCCCTGCCGCTAAATGTGAGGTTATTTAATATATATATATAAAGAGAAAAGGTCATTTAAAACTGCGGGGGTATTTGCGGATGGGGGAGGGAAAGTGGGGGGAGGGTGAGGAAAAGGAAAGGGAAGAACTGATCATTAAAACAGGCTCGCTATGCACAGATGGGGCTCCCAATCCTTTATTTTTATGTTTGGTTTGTGTGTTCTTGACAATCTGCTCATTACAAAATAAAAACCAGGAGTAGATCCATTGCACCGGGAACAGGTTTTTTGTTTGTTTGTTTTGTTTTGTTTTTTAAGGACAATATTTAACAGATCCAAACACACACACGTAGGTGGAATTATTAGCGTTTTAGGCTGCGAGGTTAAATTGTGAATACTGAATTGTATATGCCGGAACTGGCCGATGGAGGGAGGGGGATTTTACACGTGGGGGGGGTGGTTATTTTGAAATTACCAAGTGAACGTTCCTGATTGTCCTGGGAAGGTTAATAATTTGCCTTTTTTTTTTTTTTTTATAAAAACCAAACCAAACACCAATGTTGTCCATATTATTCAGACATGACTGGACCAGACGGTAAAAGGGCAAGAACCGCCTATACTCGCTACCAGACCCTAGAATTGGAAAAGGAATTCCACTTCAATAGATATCTCACCCGCAGGAGGAGAATAGAAATCGCCCATGCTCTGTGCCTCTCCGAAAGGCAAATTAAAATCTGGTTCCAAAACAGAAGAATGAAGTGGAAGAAAGATAATAAACTGAAAAGCATGAGTGTAGCCTCCGCGGGCAGCGCCTTCCAGCCATAAATTATAGAAAAGGAATATCAAGGAAAGAAAGAAGAAGGCGAAGAAAGGGGGGGTGGGAAGGGAGAAGCAGCTGCAGATTTTAGTTTCAGAGTACTGTACAGTAATGCACCTTTTTCGGCATGTTGTTGATATTTTAAACAACTCCCATGGTACTGTTATCCCAGGGCTGCGTTCCTGCTGTGTTTTTATTTTTGTTTTAATTTTATTTTTTAATTATTATTATTATTATTAATTTTTTTTAAAAAATTCCAGATGCTCCTCCACGCTCTTGATGTTCTTATAAATGTTTGTGCCAGTGCTATCTTGATGCTTTCTGGAAAGCTAGCATGTTTTATGTGAGCCCTTTAAATGTTATAACTTATTTATAAATTGATAACAGACACGGTGGTTTGTTTGGGGTTTTGTTTTGTTTTGTTTTGTTTTTGGTATCTGAGTTTACAGCTATTGGGCGGGAGCGGGGAATTTATTCTCTGCCTAAGCTAAAGTCGGGATTCCTGCACTAAAATAGCAGGGAAAAAAAATCAAAAAGCTGTAAAGAAAAAAATAAAAAGCAAAAAAGCTCTTGTATCTTTTTGTCTTAAAATTGTCGAATCTGTGGTTTAGTTCAAATGTAAGGCCATGCTTTCTAGTCCCAGGCTAATTCTGAGACGTGTTCTTAGACGTGGGTAAACTTCACTATTAAAAAAAATGTATAAAATTGGACCAACCATAAAGTGTTCCAATGTCTGTAAATACTAGGAATATTTCTGATGTGATTAATAGACAGTTGGTAGTGGGCAGAGTGAATGCAGTGTTATGTGTAAAATGGCATCTGTCATGTCTAGCTGCCTGTTAGTATTTTGCCAATAAGCTTTTTGTATTTGTTTTGTAGCTTTACTTCAAGTCAAATAAACATTTCTCCTATTCACAAAGGCTCCCATTCGTATTTTCTACACAACGCTTGAGTCTTAAAGCTGGGAGTTCGCAGTGCATTCTAAACACGACTGGCACAGAGCTTGTGCTGTGTTAGGAGCATTTGACCAACACTACGCACTCTTCGCTCTCCTGCATAGCACTTTGGAAACTCTCAGAAGCCAAAAAATGCAAAGTTCACATAATAGAATCTCATTGCTGAGGAGGAAAGCAAATGCTTTCTACAGAGGAAATGCAACCTGTCATAGTTTCCAAACTTTGTTTCGTCAAAAAAATAAAAATAAAAAAATACCAAATGTCAAATAACTCAGGCTGTTTTAAAGAATCTTAAGTTACAATAACAAGATATAAATGCTTTGCAAAATATATTTATGTGCATTTGAGGAACGGGCCTATATTACTTTTTGAAAAATAAAGAGATCTCTCTCTCTCTCTCTCTCTCTCTCTCTCTCTCTCTCTCTCTCTCTCTCTCTCTCTCTATCCATGCGCTCGCTAACCTATAAACACCCCTCCACCCCTCACCCTCAATCTCATGAGCATACTGTTTTTATATCCTACTTTCTGGCTCAACACGTAAATAACAGTTCTGTAACTACTGATACTCACTACAAAGCCTCATTTTCGCTGCAAATAATTTAACATAATCAAAGGTGGCAAATGTTTCTATTTTGCTATCCAGGGTTTCTTACAAGGCACAAGATACTTCAGTTAAAGTCTCTCTGTTGGCAAAATGCGACTGACATATTTATAATATAGTTCAGATTTTTGCTCGTATTAAGTAAAGTTGGATCTTATAAACTTACCAAACTTAATCTCCCACTGTTTAGGTACTTCTTAAGTGATTTTGAGAAGAATGTGAGGTGGACTGTCAGATCCAAAACCATTTGCTCGCCTTCCCTTGATATATAGCTCTCCTATATATATTTTTACCAATAGCAAACTATACCAAAAGTAGGTATGACATTTAGATGTCAAATGGATAGGGTTTTATCTAGAAGTTAGATCGTAAAAATCGCCCAGACCTCAGACAGATACCCCTCACTGGCTCTCAAAAGTCACGTGAGGTCCATAAAGTTAGTTTTATGGTTTTGGGGAGTTGACAATGTACAATATATTTCACATTCTCTAGAATGTTAAGTGACACTTTAACTGCTTGGTTTGGCTTGTAAGGGGCAGAAATGGGTGAGCACTTTTCCAGATGAGATAAACCCTTGCAATTGCTGGTATCATAACTTTGCTGGTCCAGTGTTCAGTCCAGAGGACCAATAGTCTGGGCTCCTGAAAGTAAGTCCTTCTGAAATATTATCTGATTAAACTATTTTAAGGGTTATATTGCTAAAGATTGAGCGGGGTGAAGGAGGAGGATCTCTCTCTCTCTCTCTCTCTCTCTCTCTCTCTCTCTCTCTCTCTCTCTCTCTCTCTCTCTCTCTCTCTCCAAAGCTTTATTTCTCACTCTGAAAAAGTCCAAATTCTTACACTCCCTAGATTTGACGTTTCATTAGGTCTCAGCAAAGCTCTGAGGCCCATATGCAAGCAAGTAAACTTTGTGGAACGAGGGGAAATAGAATTCCGTAAAGATTAATTACGATTGCATTGCAAACGCCATCCAATCTTTGCCTAGGGGCATATGTACTTCAGACAAACTTTGTTTTATTCTTAGCCATGTCAATAGAGACTCAGTTATTGGAGGTTGGTGAGTTTTATACTGATTACAGTCACTAGCAAATATGGGCCAGGCGTTGGCATTTCAAGACTCCTGTTGTATGTTTACATTCTTGGTTTCATTCACACCCTTTAAGAATTTTAGTTCTTTTTTCACCCTGAGTTGCAAGGAAAATTTTTAGCCTTTTCCTTGGTCTGGGTATAGACCAGAATATTCGTTCTAGGCGTTTTTTCTTTCTGTAGACAGTATCCTAATAGTTCCCTGGTTTGTTTGTACAATATGTGGACACTGGATTACTGTCGTTATGTCTTTCTTCAGTATGCCTTTAAGTGACTACAAAAATAATACAAATCAAAAAATCAAACATGCTGCTGTTTGTATAATGGGGGTGGATTCGATTAACTTTAAACCCTATATGTGTCAAGTATATGTATTCCTAAGGTATTGTTTCTGTTTTTATAAAGAAGGGACAGTTCTAAAAAAACCCACCCTCATTAAAACAGCTTTTTCTTTGAGAAAATAAGCAAGTTATCAGAGAAGGGCAAAAAAGAGAGATGCACTGAGTGTTTACCAGGGCTGGGACATCAGCTAGCGGTGGCAAAGTCCTGTTGAGGTGTCTATTTTCCTTTATGTTTATAAGGCTACAGCCCAAAACGCCTGTCACAAAGTCGCGTTCAGGAATCTTAACATGAAACACTCTGTTCAATTGCATTGAGCCTCGCTAAATTTAGATTGAAAAGATTTTTAACTAACGGGTTCCCCCCCCCCATCAGAATGATTTTTTTTTTACCAGCACAAACAAATCCTCAGAGAGATGAGGGCTGCTTTTTTAATTATTTTTTGGAACTCTAGGGTTTACATTTACATTGGGGGAAAAGATTCTATATCTGCCCACTCACATCCGTAATTCTGTTCCTGTATCTTTAAAAAGCTTAAAAGAAAATACACTGAGAAGAGGGATTTTTTTTCCTTGGGTCCCAGAATGCTGCAGCAGCCACTAAATGTTCCATTTCCCTTCTTAAGCCGGTTTTTTTTTTTTTATGGTAGAGCAACATTTGGTGGACACATGTCCGTCTCTTTCACACAGAGCAAAAGAACGCCACCATTTTGCGCAGTTTGGGGATAGTTTTTCCTTCGTTGGGCTGTTTTTCCTGTCCTGGTCCATGTGTCTGATGTTATCTTTATTGGCACAATGTCAACTTCTAGATTCTATCTGACTCAATTGACTGACTATCCTAGAACTCCTGACTAATATTCTGATACAAAATCAAAATTCTGGCAAGGGAGACTTGGGTGACTGGAGGTGAGAGAGTGATAGGTAGTTGAGTCACTTTAATTTTAACATCCTAGTCTGATTATCCAACCGAGTCTATGCCTCTTTATCAGTTCATAATAAAGACAGTCGCTGGCTTCTAGACACTTGAATGGAATGGGTCTAAAGTGTGAAGTTTGCAACCAACACACCGCAAATTACAGAAATCTTGCCTACATAGCAAGATAAATATTTACTGAAGGTAAATAGGGTGTAGGTATGATGGGGTGGTACCAAATTACTGACCTGAACATTCTTTAGCCATCTGGTTTCTACTGATGTTAAGAAATAATGTTGACTGATGCAATTGTTACCAGCAAGCTAGGTGCATATTGTCATTCACCTACCTTAGTACCTGAATGACAATGTAACTGCAAGGAAATATATATTTGACAATGACAATGTAACTGCAGGGGAATATATATATATATCCAAAACTTTTATTCTATCTATCTATCTATCTATCTATCTATCTATCTATCTATCTATCTATCTATCTATCTATCTATCTATCTAAATTTGGATTAATGTCATATTCCCATATCCTGATTCAAAAGGCAAAAAGGTTACACATTAGGGTTTCAGTATTTATATATTATCCCAGTCAAACTTTCCTTTAAAATCAGGTGTAATGACCCAAAGCATATAATATATCAACTTAAAATACCACCATTTTTAATTACATGGAATATGCAACATGTTAATGGGATGGAAAGAACAATCAAAGATGGTCCATCTTCACTTAGAAATGCAGACTGATCCCCAGGTCAGTTTATTCTTTCTGCATAATCTTCCATATCATTACACTGATATTAAGAAGTTTATTTAGCACAGGTTAAAGCAGAATGGAAACAATGCTTGTATGATTTCCATTTTTATCCCAGTCAGTTTTTGCTACAGTAGCAGATAACCCCATTTATTTCAGGAATCTCAACCTTTTACAAGTTTGTAGTAGGTATGGGACTAGGCCTTATTACATCACCTAAGCATGTTTTAGAAATTATATTCCTGTCATATTAAAATCATATCCCCTTCTTCTGCATTTTAAAAATTCCTGCTTTCTACCTATATTGCTTTCTCTGTTTCTTACAGGCTGGGTTTATTTGTGTAATTCTAGTCTCCCCAGCTTCCTGTGTGGATAATGTGTACAACTGGCTACCACTTTATAGCAAGGAAGGATTCACAAGCTCAGAATCTACCCCCCCCATGCCCCTACGTCCTTAAAAAAACCACCTCCCTTTGCTGGTGAACTGAGGAAGTATAAGGAGAGGAAACAGGAAAACAGAGCTCTGACCGTACAGATTGGCGAGGGTTCCCATTGCATTTTTCATCCTTTCCCTCCCTTTAATGGTATGCATCAGACAGTGGAACAATTAGTTCTTCAGCAGCTGTAGAAGATAGAATAAATATGAGATATTTTACTACTCTGTGTGTGTGTGTGTGTGTGTGTGTGTGTGTGTGTGTGTGTGTGTGTGTGTGTGTGTGTATTTCTCATGGAAATGACAACTGATTTGAAAATAAAACAGCCCATTTATTTTTTTTAAACTTCCCTTGAGGTTCTTTCTATTCATCTTTGTATATATATATAAAGAATCTGGTTTAAAAAACTATATATGGAGGTAGTATGCTTGCCAGGAAATAAATATTTGTCTGTTTCACCAACAACATACAGGATCAGACCCAAAGCCCACTGATTCAGTGAATCCAGTTGGGCCTATAAGGAGCCCAATTAATTAAAAGATTAATTTACCACATCCACTGGAAATGCTAACCTAAAAAAGAGCAGGTGGGCCTACATTTTGTTTTTTTTTGATGGGCAGATTTAGAATTTCTTTCCACTCATGAAGGATCTCAACTTAATTGGGTAAACAAAGTAAAAGTGTTTCCTGCTCTTGAAATAAAACTATTCCTCATATATGGGAGGATCCAGGACATGATAATATATCTTTACCAATGTCCCTCTTCTGAGAGGGCAATGTTGAACATCTATATTAATTAACATAACCACCCCCCCATGCATACCCTCTCAAAAGTGACTTTTTGGACATAGAGGGAATGTTCAGAATTCTATGCTTCTACATTCTCTGTATAAACAACATAGCAGATAGACAACCCTTATCTCAGAAAGTATCTGCTCTATCCACTCAGCAGATCAATCAGCTATTTAAAAGAGACATGTCAAAGAAAAAATACACAATAAAGTGAAAATTCAATATTAAAATATCCTGCTAACCTTCTGGCTTTGGTTAAGCAATAAGCAGAAGACCCTGGTAGAAACAGCCCTCATTAGATGTATAGATAGATATAGCAATAGAAACCGTTCAAACAAAAGGCAATTCAATATCACTGTGTCCTTTCCAGAGTACCTAGAGTATCATGACATAGGAGGCTTGATTGCTTTAAAACAACAAGAACAACCAAGCAAATTCTAAACTAAACGTTTGGTATGGCTTTTTAGCGTTTTCCTGTGGGCGTTTTTTATTTGGATGTAAAACGAAAATAATAGGGATGAAATAATTTTATTTCACCCTTGTTTAAAAACACCAACAAACTTAGAAACCAAACCAAACTTACCGAAGGTAACCTAGTTACAGATGTGTATGAGGTCTTATTTTATTCAACAAAAAGTGATTAAAATCTGTTAAAGGATTTAATTAAGAGAATTAAATGGAAAGGAAGGGGGCACAAATGAGTTGGAATAAAGCAAAGCTATTCTAAACGATTAAATCGCCATTTTAACAGTATAATGGGGTTTGCATACTGAAAAGAGAAATCAGAGCTCATATCTCATCAATAATTCATAGGAACCCGGGATCATTCTGAGGTCAGCAGACTAGCTTCCATCTAGGAGCGCTAAGACACCCTATCAAAATACAATAGTTATATCTCCCACGTACACTGGGGTCTGCAGGTCACAGGTTTAAGAACATCCTAAACTGCTTTTCTGAAAGAAAAAAAAAAGCCCGAGAAGAACTCGCGAATCAAACGTATTGGTTGTTAATACCAAAAAGGTTTTGAAAAGAGCCATCAAATTGGAGATGGTCATACTGCTCCCATCTAGCAAGAGCAACAGTAACAAATGTGACAAATGCATTTTTTGGCAAGCCAACGGGTCATCTTGCAACACACCACCTCAAATTCTCCCTCTCTTTATTAAAAAAAAAATAAAGGTTGGAATAATATTGTTTTCTATCTATCTGGGCAAAGGTAATCTGGAAGGGAGAGGGATGAGTAGCTGTAATTTACTGTTTGGGTTTTTTTTTAAAAGATTATCTGTTTGTAATAGTCTTGTGAATCATCTCAACCTACACACAAATAACGCTATATCTGAGGGTTTCACATCACTGTTTCACAGGAAACTAACCCCCTTTCCTAAAAGCACTCTCCAGAAAACGCAACAATAGAATTTCAGTTTCAGAGAAATTTCTCATGTCCTCCCACCATTTAAAAAATAAAATTAATTATTATTATTAGTTAGAACTGAACGGAGCTAAGTAACATCATTATTTAAAATTCACGTGATAAAAGATCGTTCCGCAATTAGGAAACCCAAGAATTGTTGAAGTGATTTCTTTCCGTTTGTATCTTCCTCTGGGGTCTCTGTCAACTCATGGATTTAATTTAAGAATAAAACTTTCTTTAAGAATACTGGAAAGTTCTGATTATTTATATCGAATATCTGAGTGACCCTCTATCATCTTTTCTCCCATCGTGTTAAATAAAGGGGGCACAGAAAACTTAGCTAGAGAGGTGTCTACCCTGTGCAGTTTTTCCATGTTCGCTTAGCCTAACTAGCTTAAAAAAGAAACTATTTTGACCGGAAGTGTTGAAAGAGTAAGTTTTCTTTTCTCTCTCCCACTCTTTTGTTGTATGTCTTTTTAACATATATAGATATACATACATATATTAGCCCTTCATGTCAAAACAAATTACAGCATTTTTTTAAAGAAAGGGACGATGTAGTTAGCTTAGTGGCAAATTATTTTTTTTTTAAAAAAATCTTTAATTTAAAACAGTATAAATCGGAGGGGAAATGATTTGGGAAGAAAATTTGGTGAAGTCTTTGAGCCTGTAACGTCCCCAAGCAACCAGCAGAGCTCGCTTCAGACCAAGTTCACAGTCATGACAGGGTCTCTCTGAGTTGCTCGCTATAGTAGCCAAAGCTTGGCTTTTGGTCTCTGTCGGTTCTTTTTGTGCCACAGCCCCCCTTCTCCCCGCCCCAACACCTCCCCACACAAACGTATCTCTCAGACCTCCAGTCCCCCACAGATAACCAAAAGCTCCTCTAATCACCCAGTCCTCCAGCGCGGGGAAAAAAAATTAGAACAGGCTAATTACTGCAGTCAACAACTCACCTAGTCAACAACTCACCTATTTGACATCCCATTAGGCAAATAAAACAGAAATAATTCAAAATGAGATGAATCCAGCTGTGGTTTAAGGGACTTTTTTTCCTCTTGTTCTTCTAAACACACAGAGATAAAAGAAAAGTGTAAAGGGAAAAAAAAAAAAAACCCGACAGCCTATGAACCCGATGACTTGATGTGGAGAAACACATCTAATGTTTGCAAAGCCTGGACATTTTGTCCCCCCTTGACAAAGAAGGAACCCAGAAATGTTAAGAGGGTTTTAAAAACAGGGAAATCTGTACAGCTTTACTTTCTGAAGACGTAGAAGGTGACTATGGTCTTTGGGGGGCTTGTTAGTACAGCATTATAGCTCAAGGGGTCAAAAAGTTGAGGGTCAAAAGTTTACGCTGTGCGTGACTCAGTCTTGTGTATAGCCTGATAGACTGGATGTCAGTGTTTAAAAAAAAAAAGGGTAGTGGTTTGGCGAAGGGGGTGGGGTGGAGAGAGGAAGGATCCTTTTCTTATGGGCAGAGATGAGAGAAAATGATAGCGAGATAGGAGAGAGTAGGGTAACAAGCTGCCAACCTAGAGTGAGAGAGAGAGAGGGTGTGGGGTTTAACAATTCAGAATGGACGCCGGTAGAAAATAAGGTGGATTAATTAGGTTGGGTCTCCAATGAGGAAATGTGTAGTGACTTCTAAATACCATGTTTAAAAAGATAACCTTTGAAACAGCATATAGAATCTGATTAAAAGAATACAAGGGCAAAATACATGTATTAAATCCAATTATATGGAAGTCCCTATAGGATATTAACATGAGCTGTTATGCATACATATATATATATATATTTAGGGATATCTATGACTTTAGAATGAACATTCTTATATATATATATATATATACATATATATATATATATATATATGAGCTGTTATGCATATATATAAATGTATATATATGACTTGAGAATGAATATTCTTATATATATCTATAAACTTTCATTCTATCGTTACGTATATATTACATATAAACAAATACATTAAGAATGTTCATTTTACAGTCATTTTCATCATTTTAACCTCCAGACTGAATGTTCTAACACTTTAAATATATACTAATGAAAATACTGTTTAAAAAAAGATCTAAAGGACAAAATAAACATTATTGATAGTATATACAATAAGTGATGGCATTTACACTTCAACTGTATATAATCCACAATGCCGCCTGCTATACACAATAAATAGGGTGATGGTTAACAAAATATTAAATGCACATTAAGGCTTTTTGGAAAAGTATCCATTATGCCCTTTGGTCCAGTTTAACGATCTCATTTTGCTCTTCCCTAGACTTTCCTTCTGAATGTGAATTAAATGTGTTATATTTATTGCTAGAAATGTGAATCCATTCTGGCCAGTTGCAACAGTTTTATGAACTGATTTAATAAATATTTCCCTTGGCATTTCACAGTTATTTCAACATTCACTGCTGTACTTTGCATTTCCAAACTTCAAATATTATTTTTATTGAGGCTGGGGGTGCAGAAAGCTACTTTTCAATAGCGTCTAAAGCAAATATTTGAAGCTATGCCGACCCTTAATAAAACATCGCAAATTTGCTTTTGTTCTCGTTTTTAAACATCTGCAGTGACTAAATACTTATAACAAGCATCATTTTTCTTGGAAAAATAGAGGGACAGAGAATGTTAGAATCCTGGGAAAGGCATCTTGGATAACCCATTTGCTTTGCCGATTTGAGTACTTTCATACAGTGGATGAAATTCGAGAGAATGTAAAGTGTTTTGTTTCGCGTGATAAGGCGGGGGTTTAATTAATTACCACGAATTTGCTTGGTATTTATAAAATATCACTATACAAGAGCTACCGTTTAGTGCTAACTTGGGCCATCCATCTTTTCGCTCTTGTAATTATTATACTTATCTCTGTAGAACAGTCATTTCAACTCCAGGTTTATATAACAGGTAATGGATAACAACTGTCATTTGTTGTCGGGATATTAACACAAGCAGGTATAATTTCAAGGCAATCCTAATAATAAAAACAACGTTTAACTTTCATTTTAGGAATGCAAATCTCTACTGTTCTCTGGAAGATTCACTTGAAGTAACTAGTTTAAAAAACAAACAGAAAAAAAAAAAACAAGCCAAACCAAACCAAAAAACAAGAAGAGGAAAGGAACATATTATTTGCAAGGATATTTCTAGTTTATCTACCTTGTTTTCCCCCGTTGCCCCGTGTCTGAGTGCGTGAATTTGTATATAACATAAAAGAAGTCGAAATAAAATTGAAGAAGGTTATTTCCACAAAAACAATAGATTAAAGGGGCTTCTAATCCCAATTTACTTTTCAAATTACTTGTTCTGTCATTGGAACAAGCAGGATGCTACATTTAGTGTGTGTAGATAGATAGATAGATAGATAGATAGATAGATAGATAGATAGATAGATAGATAGATAGATAGATAGATAGATAGATAGGACTGTAAACTTCCTGCAGGCGGCTTTTAAAAATTGTATGTAGCCTATATGACTCAGATATCCTAGCGATTATTAACTTTTATCCCCCTAGTAATGCATACTACACCCATCATTTCTATTTGGGTATTTAAAGGATGGGGGGAAATGTGGCAGTTCCTTCTTTCAAGTACAGATCTTTGTAAATTTTTGTGAAGCGTTTAAAATAAAATGATCAGAAAACAGACGATTCAAACCTTCAATGAATCATAGAATCATAGAATATCAGGGTTGGAAGGGACCCCAGAAGGTCATCTAGTCCAACCCCCTGCTCAAAGCAGAATCGTTTGCCTATAGAGAAAAAACAGGGGTGAGCTGTTTTCCATCTAAACTTACACTCACTCGATTTTTTTATTATTAATTTTTAATTGTGATCTAGATCAAGTTTCCTCTTATTAAAAGTCCCATCCTATAGAATCATCTCAGAACTTCATGGCTTCGTGTTATGTGGAGGAAGTCCCTGCTTACTAGGAGACACCAAAACGTTGATGCTTTCCATTGCAAAGAAAGCAGGAGCGGCAGTCATAATTGCTGGATGACTAGAACTCCTTAAAAAAAAAATCTTCAAAGGGAAATTTACAAACACAATGGTGTGCGCTCAGCTCTCTTGGAATTTCAAGCAATCGAGGAAAGGTCTGAATAAAATTCTTTGCCCTGCCATTTTTCTCCAAAGTAATGACCTGGGTAAAATTCAATATGACCGAGAGAACTATGCAAGCGTATTATAGACCAGTGGGAGCGGCCCCCGGAGTGGGGTGAAACTCAGGTCAGAGCGTCTAACAAATATTAAAATGTTCGAGAGACTCGGGACACGCCTAGCTGTTTAACAAAGACTGACAAAGTATGCGATTAATACGAAAACTTGCGGGTTTCCAAACCCAAAATACTCAGAAGGGCCTATCGTTTGCTCCCTGCCAGTAGCAGGGTTTTGTTTGCCTTTAAAGACAATGCTGGGGGAGGTGGGGGGGGGCGAAAGAGGGGTTCTTATCGAGAAATAATCCCTGTCCAGGGGGAAGATAGCAGAGAGGAACTCGGCTCTCGGGGTTGGGGGTTCTTTTATTTGTTTCTTTTGTGCCCGGAAAGCGTTACGAACTTTTGTGGGAGCTTCCTCAAATGGTATAGGAGACTGTTTTGAGCTGGGGAGGAGGAGGGGGCTTATATTTTTCTAAAGGCACGTGTTGTTGCGCTTTTTTATCTTTCTTTTTCTTTTCTTTTCTTTTTTTTTTTTTTTTTTTTTTTGGCGTTGCACCTAGAGAGAGTGGGAACGGGCAGGAAAAGGGGTGGCTTTCAGAGGTCATACACTCAACCTGTAGAACTGAAAGGTAAGAAAACCCTCTGGTGCAATCAAGGGGACAAGAGGTGTGGGGGTGGGGGGGGAGGAGAGAGCGTGTACCATTCTAGATGTCTTCTTTATCATTTTTTTCCCAAGGTAGGAGGCTATTGATGGGGTGGGGCAGAAAAGGGGCTGTTTAGGCAGGGAATTAAGGATGCAACTGGGGGGATTTTGCCTTGGCAGGTGTCTCACCACTTCAGCGATCCTCTCCTTTTAAGCTCCTTCTCTCGGAGCCTTCTTTATGGTCTTAATGGTTCCAGCCTCCCTCCCTCCTGCTTTCCTCTTATTGTACAATATAAATAAACAGTGAGGCGGCAGGCCGACCGTCGAAAGGGAGAGAGGTAGGTTTGGATGGCGGCTAAGCGGCTTCCCCCCCTTTGAAATGGAGAGAGAACATTAGCTAGATCTATCTTTCTAAACTTCCGAAACGTTAGACGTTTTTATGAGCGGAATAGAAAGTGTGAAAAAAGTGCAGGCGTGTGTGTGTGTTGGGGGGAGTGCGGGACAGTATCGTTTTCTTTTTAATTCGGGATCTGAAGCTGTTGTGTGAGACTTCTGGAAAAAAAAGATTTCTGGCAAACACTAGGGGTGCTGGTGCTGCTAAAAACCCCTTTGTCTGTCATTGCGAAGGAAAATTAAAACGGGATGTTTTGGGGAGGGGGCGGTAAGGGAGCGGGGTATCAATCCAGAATAGGCCCTACCTAGCTGTGTATGTTTAAGGTATAAGATTTACTGGTGTTGGTTAGGATATTGCTGCTGGGGAAATTAACAAAAGGACGGGGGCAGATGGAATCGAAATATGAAAGTGTAGTTTTGGTACAATTGGTTTATTATAGTTTCAGTCTTTATGTGGTTCTAGCAGATTTTATTTGGATTCTTATTTACTCAGAGCACACTTTATAGAAGGCGGTCTAGTTCAGAGTCACTGTCTGTTCCCCAGTACACTTGTGGGGTTTGGGGCATTTATGCAGACTTGGGACATCCTTGTCCGGTGTGAAAGGCATTATAAAGCAACCCCCTAGATCTGCTTGTGTGAAGGAAACTTTTTGTGAGTGTTAGACGCTGGGGAGATTGCAAAGGGTAGATTTTGCCAGTTCTCGTTGAGAAGGGCTCTCAATTGCATTACCTTGCGAGCGATACAGTCGACTCACCTTTAAGCAGCCGGAAAATCTTAACGCATGATGTGTCCCAAACAAGCGGTGTTCATTCATTCTCTGCCATTACAAGGTCTTTTTCTTTTTTTAAAGTAGTGCTATTTGAAATACATTTCGATTTGAGGGGAAGGGGAAAACAGTATTTCCAGCCAATGAAGGGGGAAATGTAGCATCTTTATGGCATCGTCTGTGAATGGGTGCTGTTAAAATATGATTAAATCGGAGATATTCGAACAAAAACGTGTGTTGCTCCCTTCTGATTTTTTTTTTGGTGGGGTTGGGGTGGAGGAGACTGTTATACTTTTAATCTCTGGAGCTACTGGAATTTTAAACGAAGTCTCAACATGATGTTATTCTCATTCGCTCCGAATCAAGGTTCATTAGCTAGACAGTATGAATATTTTATTGCTTTCGGAAATGAAACTCCTTTGATCTTTTTCTCGGGTTATAAAAAGAATTGCCTGTCATAAAAAAAAAGAATATCATCCCATCTGCCTTCACATTCTGTATTTATTTTCCTCTGTTTCTCCTCCCCACCCCTCGTAATTTACTTTTATAACAAAAAAACTTTGGATGACCTTCAGAAACTCAACAACAACAAAAATTCTGAAATGTTTGTTTCTGTTGATCAGTGGATGATATTGAAACGACCACATTTGGAGTGAACATTAACTATTACATTTACATTTGAAATGAATGATAATTTGGGACTCTACTTATGTTTTTAGATATAGTCCAGGACTCATTTTGGGGGGGAACATAATGCTAAACTAATGTTCAGTGTATCCATGAATAGGGAGGAACGTACTGTATTACTCTGGTAGCCTAACAATTACTAGCTCTGTATTTCGAATGGGTGAATTTCATTATTTGTGTTTCCTCTGGATAGTGGAAATTTTAACCATATTTATCCATAGATTAATTCTTTTAGTAACAAAGCTCTTGTATTAAAAACAATAATACTAATAATAAATTAAATCGAAGAGAATTATTACAGTTAAGTGAAGTTAGAAGATTTCTGACCAAGAAAGATGCATCTGTCTTCTATATGTACCCTGTAGATCCGAATTTGTGTAAAGGAAGTTGTGTCACAAATTCGTATCTAGGGGAATATGTAGTTGACACAAACACTACAGTCGTTCTCCCTGAAGAAAAAAAATCTAAATAAAAGGATGAAAAGAAGCTTTGGCCAGAAGATCGTTTTATAACCGAAAAGAAATATTGGGGTATTTACCTAACCTTCCATCTCTAGTACTCCTGTGGTAAACTTTATCACCTCGTTGTAATAAAAGTCTGAGCTGCTAGGGGTGTCAGAAGTATTACATCACTGAAGGATGGAGGAAAACGCTGTTGCTTTAATCTGTATAATTGCTTAAACTACACTAAGTATAAATAATCCAGCCAAACGCTGCCCTGTTTCCTGATTTTTATGAAGGGATTATTAGGTGCTTCGATTTTAAAGACCCATCCAAGTGTTGCTTTTTTAATCATGTTTATTACAATGTGGGAGAAGGGAACAGCACTGAGGCTAGTTAATTTTATCTTTAATTGTCCATAAAGCCCTTTATTTCGTGTTCAGGGGAAGGGCTCTCTTCCACCCATGGAGGGAAAATGGTCAATCGAATACCGAAGCTAAATGTGATTTAGGAGCCTCGGTACCCCGAATTAGCTGATGAATTTTCTATCGACCCAGAACAAGTCCTATTTATCTCTGCCAGAAACTCAGCGCACAGTCGCTACTCAAACGGCTTCATATCACCTACATTAAGACCGAAATTTAAACACCAGCCAGAGGGATCTCAAT